>NC_084976.1:17552734-17807882 GCF_963691925.1 Scomber scombrus | reverse complement strand
CTAGCCATACATACATTAGTAAGCCTCCTTGCTCTTCTTAAGCAGTTTTTGGGCTTCATTGAGCCCTGCAGGTGCTTGCTGTAGTATCGACCAATTGGAGCTGTATATTGTGTGTGTTGCTGCTGTGGTAGTGTGCGCACCCCTCTTGCAATCCCCTTCTTGGCTGCTAATAGGATTTTTATGGGCCCGTGTAAAGCAGGATAGAGCACCTAAGCGGAGCTGTTTCACACATGCACGCATGTGTGTTCACCAACATTCACATACAGACACAATCTCAGAAGCATTGTGGGCTGGGAAGGTTTACACTGCCTCACACGTGTGTAAACACACCAAATACAAGTGCGTACCCCTCAGCTGTAACACACACTTGCGAGGGGCCGTTGAGAGACAATCACTTGTGTTGATTCTCCATGGTGCTGGCGACAGCTGGATAACTGGCCATCACTGAGAGGCTATTAAGTTGGGACAACATACTCACAGATATTGTTTTACATAATGGCAAAAACACTACTCGAAGATGAACACTTGGAGCATGTCATCATCAGTCCCTGGGAACACAATGAGCACTGAAGCATATTTAAAAAGTGAACTGATGACAACATGATCAGCACTGGTGCTCTATATACAAACTATTTTCATCTGCATTCTACCATTAACTGGGACACCCCACTTTTCCTCTGCGCCTTCTCTCATTCTGCTTTGCTTGTGGATAAAGCCGTTTGGTTTTGGCTGCCTGGTAACAAGTGGAGGACAGACAACGAGACAGATGGATGCAGCTCTTATGCTGAGGGAGACAGACAGATGGCTGTGTGTCCTTTTAGAGAGAAACTGTGAATACTGAAACAACGAGACTTTGATTGAATCACTAGAGCCTGTGTGGACTTGCGCGGATATAAAAACTGACACTGCAGATTCATTATGGAGCTTGTCCCAAAAACCAAGTACACCCACTTTCGGAGTGAATCGCTGAGCTCAACTGATGAAACAAACTCCAATCCATCATCATTCCCTCCCTCCAGTCCTGCCACCCCCCCTCACTCCCTCCCCTGGTTTACCTTCTTCTCTCTCCTCCTCGTCTCTCACTCCCATCTTGCCCCCCTCTTCTCCCCGCCCTGCTGAGAACAGCCCCACCACCCTATGCTCCTTCTTCCCCAGGATGGGATCCCTTCGTCTGGGTGTCTCTGCCACTCTTCTCCCAGGACTCAAGGCCTCAAGCAGACCGCAGCAGCCTCAGGCCCCTGTTGAGTACTCTGGGGATGACAGGAGCAGTTCTGGCTCCTCCCCTCCACCTCACCACCCGGTTCTCTCTCTAACCGCTCCTTCTCCCCCTCCCCGACCCCCTCTGCAGGACATGAACCGGCTGGGAGTGGCGTCCAGGAGGGCACGGGTGGAAGGAGGTCAGCTGGGAGGAGATGAGTGGACGCGCCATGGCTCCTTTGTCAACAAGCCCACCCGCGGCTGGCTGCACTCCGACAATGTGGTCAGCACCACCGGTGTTTCCTACACTGTACGGGTAAGTGACTGGCACACTCTCACTAACCCCAAACTAAAATATGTAATTACAACTCATTACAAATCTTTCTAACTTCAAGTCAGTTTCTCTCTCTACATACATACATACTTCTTTTACATGTTTTCAGAAACTAACACAGAAATGAGGAAAGGACTTGCTTTCTTCCTCTGTTGTCCATATTGTGTTCCGTCTGTCCAGTGGGACTGTGATGTAGGAAATGTCGGATGCTAATGTGTGGCCTTCCTGTTTCCTGTGCAGTACATGGGTTGCGTGGAGGTGCTCCAGTCCATGCGAGCGCTGGACTTCAACACCAGAACTCAGGTCACTAGGTAAGATCACACAGTACTGGCTTACAGTTTGTCTCATCTCATTTCTCGTATGTACATGTGGGGGCGAGACGGTAAAAGTGTGGTGAGACTTAGAGAAATGTTGACCACATTCGCTCACACGCACCCCTCACCTCCCATACATTTCTTTGACTGCTTGCTCGTTTTCTGTGCCGTTTCCACTCTCATTTGCTTGCTTGCTTGTTAGTGTCTTACTGTGTCTACCAATATATATGTGTGTGTTTGTGTATGTGTATGCATGTCTGCTGCTCTTTCAGCCCCTAAATTAGAATGTTCTGGAATCCTGGTGGTTTCCCTCTGGTTTCCGTAGTGATGTTTGTCTCTGTGGCAAGGACGAGTACAGTGGCCAGGGACGATAAATTCGCTCACCCATTTCTAGGTCTCATTTAATCCACATAATTGTGAATGCGGGAAAGTGTGAGGGTTAACGACATGTTATTGCAATACTTGCATGTTGTTAATGTTTCAGGGAGGCTATCTCGGTGGTGTGTGAGGCAGTGCCCGGAGCCAAAGGAGCACAGCGCAGGAGAAAGGTACACAGCACGCACACTAGCACACACCCTTACAGGACATTATTTATTTATACAGCTTAAGTGGGTGGCAGTGGTAAAGAGTTTTCTGGATAAGAGCTAGATTTAGCTTGATTGTCCACTCTTTGGTCAGTTGGCTATTCAGTCTCACACACACACTCTCTCTCTCTCTCGCTCTCTCTCTCTCTCTCTCTCTCTCTCTCTCTCTCACACTCACATACACACACACACACACAGACATCTTGATTTAGGCTGATTGTACACTTCTGTGGTTAGCGGGCTACTCGCAGGTAATTACCAATCACTCTCTGGTCTATCTCTCTCTCTCTTGTCACAAGGGAGGCTGGAGAGGTGGAGTAGTAGGTTGTGTGGAGCCAGTGTCAGGCCAAAGAAGCACTACAGATTAGCAGCCACAGCCGCCAGTTTGCTGTTTTAAAGACTGTCTCTGTGCGCAGTATTCCTGTAAAACTAAAAACATTCACCCAAACAGTCCATTAAACAGGTGGCTAAATCTAGCAGCCTTCTGCTATAGCAGGGTTTGACCAAGGAATGTCTGGCAGTGCAGAACACCAGACGAAATACAGTTAAACTAGAATATGTTAAACTAGTCTAGTGTCTCTGATTTGGCTGGACTGAGGTTAATATGGCTGAGCATGTGCATCCTGTCTTGATGCAGTTTTTTTCACAGCATACCCCAACTATTCTGAAACAGATATGGATGAAAGCCATGAGAACAGGAGGAGGATTGGGCTAAACGGGCTGGCACAGTAGTGCTGGCGTGGTCTGTGTGATGCTCAGGGCCCAGCCTACAGTATGTGAACTGTCCTGTCCACTCACCATTGGTCACAGTTGGCCTTGGCTTGTAGACAGGATCACTTTCACAATTGCAGCTGTTCTCTCACTCCCACACACACAGGCATTTCCACACATACACCCACAGGCTCATGCACAGGCATGGAGAACTCAGTAGACTATTGTGCCTTGTTGAAGTTAAAAAAAAAAAAAAGTCCTGTAGTTTTTCGTTTCTGCACCTGGTTTGTTTACTACTCTCGGACCACATCCCTCTCCTCCACAGCCTTCCTCTCGCTGTCTGACGACTATTCTGGGGAAGAGTAACCTGCAGTTTGCTGGCATGACAATCAGCCTCACCATCTCAACCAGCAGTCTCAACCTGCTGGCCTCCGACTGCAAACAGGTGACACAGTTTCAGTAGTTTCACAGAGAATCTGTTGGTGTTTCCTGGATTTGTCCCTGATAGGAAGACATTTGTCATGAGTCAGAGATGCATTTGATTCTTACTGCTCTCTGTTGTAGCCGAAGGATTGTTTTGTACCTAGAGTGCACTTAGCCTTTGCAGTTTACTGAAGAACAGTAACCCGGAGGTCTCTCTGCTTGAGAGATTTTGTGTGGTTTTTAGGATTTAACAGACTCAGTTTTTAAAGATAAACTTAATAGAATTGTAAATGCTTTCATTTTTATTACACCTACTCCATTGTTAATATTATATATCTTTGAAAGCCTGTGTCAATATCCAAGCTCTATTATTATCATCTATTACTCTGTCTACTAACCTGAATCTGCTCATTTTATGACCATTGTAGTGAATATCTTTGGAAAATTACATTAGATTTATGCCCACTGCTTTCAGATTCTAAACATGAAACTGATTTTAGTTAAATGGTTGCTCCTAAATAAAAATGTATATTAAAATGTGTTTCTGGAATCAAGGACATATTTATATAAATGGCAAACTTAATTAACTCATTATTTCTTGTGGTTTGGTCATCAGCAAAGTCTGTGTTGTTACCTTTTTGTAACATTCAAGAGATGCCAGGACAAATTTAGAGCCACTCTCTTTGTCTCGAGACACTGCACAAATCCCTCCTAACCATCGTCTCCATTCCTGCATCACCACAGGGCAGCATGTGATCCTCCTCCTAGACCTCTAATGAGTTAATAGCTACTGAATGATGTTTGTTTCTTTGGGGAGATGGTATACAGCAGTACAGCACATACACATTAACACATAGCAACAAAGAAACAGGCTGTGCAGTGCGTATACCCATTCACAAATACAGACCACACATTGTGCAGGCAGCATTAGCTAGTGTTGATGCTGTTATTGATCCAACATGGACTGTTAAAAAGGTGTTCCATCTACCAGTCCATACTTAGTTGTTTTTCTTCTCTGATGCAGTTGATGGCACTCAATAGAGGAAAAAGCACTTTTCTCAGTAATGATTCCACATTTGTCTCTCCATCCACATGCTTTCATCTCACTTCCCACATACTTCATGTCACCCACGTGCTCTCCCCCTCTCTCTATCCCTCTCTCTCTATATCTCTCCTTTTTCTTTCTTTCTTTTTCTCCACAGATAATCGCCAATCATCACATGCAGTCCATCTCCTTCGCCTCTGGAGGAGACCCAGTGAGTCCCCCAACCCTCTCTCTCTCAGCCTGAATCTCTCTCTGGCTTTTTTCCATCTTTCTTCAGCCTGCATATCCTTCCTTCCTGTCTTCTGTCATTGTCTATTCCTATGAGTACCACTCACTCCATTGCTGCCTCGCCTGGTTTGCAGTCCTTCTCTTCCAAGCTTGATCTCATTACTTCCTGTCATCTCTCTTTCTGCTCAGTGTATGTTTTTAACTTCTGTTTTAACTTAAAGACTGCAGCTTTCTCTTTTTCTTTCTTTCTTTCTTTCTTTCTTTCTTTCTTTCTTTCTTTCTTTCTTTCTTTCTTTCTTTCTTTCTTTCTTTCTTCTTCTTCTTCATCTTCCTCACTGCCTTTCTATCGGCTGCCCTTCACTTTTTCCTCCTATCGATTTTTCCCCTTCCCCTCCTCCCCTAACAGTCTTACCCTGTCTCCCTCAGGATACGGCTGAGTACGTAGCATATGTGGCCAAAGACCCAGTCAACCAGAGAGGTGAGCAGAAACAACAAAATGACACCTTAACTCAGACAGTATCTGCCAAGTCATTGAGACTTGAGACATTGAGAAAAAGGTTGTATTAAAGTAATGCTGAAGTCTAAATATTACTTTTATCAGTTGCTTCTTTTGTAGATGAGTCACACATTTTCTCTCTGTATTCATTCTCATTGCACAGAGAACCTGTTCTTGAGATTTCCCTTTGAGCAAATGCTGTAAATAAATCAGAACAGGCAATTTTATTGAAATATAAATGAATCCTATTAAATACATGAAATGGCTCCATTCATTTTTTATTCCCTTTTGAATTAGGACACACCATCCATTTGAGCTCAAACATTACACGCCCAGTGTGCAGAGTGAAGGAAGAAACAGTACATTTACCACTAAATAGGCACAAAAAATGTATTTATTTTTTACACTCATGTACTAAATATTTTGACATGCAGCTTGATTTTCTTATGTAAAAAAATCTAGCAACATTAAACACCACTTTAGATATAATTCAATATTTTCTTTTATGTAGGTTAATGACATGAACTCTGTCTTGTGTCTGTCATACTTTATACTGTGCTTACAGGTCATATATTTGAATCACTCAGTGCATATTTCATTTTGAGTACATTTTGTTGCAGTTATCCTATTAGTCATTTGTTCCTCCTCTATTGCAGCATGTCATATCCTGGAATGTTCAGAGGGTTTAGCCCAGGAAGTCATCAGCACCATCGGCCAGGCCTTTGAACTGCGTTTTAAACAGTATCTGAAGAACCCGCCCAAACTTGTAACACCTCATGACAGGTAAAAATGTGCATGGGTTCACTCACATGGGCCCAAAACATCAGCTACTGTTTGTATTTTGTCCCCTATAACGCATCTCTCACCACTTCTCTCAGAATGGCTCCATTTGACGGCTCTGCATGGGAAGAAGAGGATGATGAGGCTGTTCCTCCTCCCGACGTCCCTTACTATAATAATTTCCCTGGAAAACAGCCTCCCCCTGGTGGACTTGTTGACATGAGGACCCGCCCAGGAGCCACACTGGTGAGACAGTGCACATAATCACACCAGGAGGAGGAGATTTACTCTTATACATGATTCAACACATCCAGACACTGGTGGTATGCCGGTTGTGAAGAAATAAGAGCCCAGTAAATTATAAAGAAACTGTTACTTAGCTGAAATTGCTGACCTTTGTAATGCTTTTAACTGGCTAGAGTCACCCTTTGCTAGAACAGAGGAAAATCATATTTTGCCGGCATAATCGTGTGTCTGTGTGTGGCAGTGACTCATTATTTGTTTATATGCTTCTGTGTTTGCAGCCTTACGGACAGTCAAGTCAGAATGACATTCACAAGCAGCCTCTGCCGCCTCTGCCAGGTGATCTCCATCTCTTTCCATTTGTCTGCCTCTCTCTCTCTCTGTATCCATCATTCACTGTCAATCAGCAGGAAGGGATGAACTACGGTGATCATTTAGACACAACATGGAGAGATAACTGAGTTGGGAGTTATTGGGAGTAATTACATAACTTTTTCAAATTTGTATGTATACATTAGTTTGTGTAACAAAATGACAATGTGTCCTTGAAGACTGATCCACAACATACAAACCTGGGATGTCACTGTCCAATTTATTGTCTTTGCCGTCTTGGCTTGTCATACCTGGTTAAGATGCTTTTTAAGAAGTGAGAGTATGTGCCAACATTACTGATATATTTTGTTTGTTTGCTTTCAGTGGGTGCCAAGGAAGGGGGACGAGAACTGTTTGATGACCCTTCATATGTCAATGTGGATAAACCTCGACCCCCAGTTGCAGTCAATGGAAATGCTCACAGAGATGCTTTTGACATGAGTAAGTGCCCTAACTCTCATACTTAGTTGGTGGGAATGTCATTTACTAGATGAACTGTTAACTAAAAAAAGCACTGGCTAACTTCCCAGGAAACCCAACAACTGGAAAAAGTGATAACTGTAACTAAAACGGAAATGTTCTACATTTTCACCATGAGGGTTAGGGTTAGGGTTAGATAAAGGGTTAATCATTGTCAAAGGAAATGAGCAGAGTGGTGTGTATGTACACTCTATATGACTGGCTAATTGAAGAATGGTGCTGCCCACAGAAGGCAGCCCTGGAGGAAGATAAGGGAATTAGAGTGGCTTTGTCCATTACAGGGGCATTTATGTGACATGATTGGTTGAATGCATAAAGCTTTTCACATTAAAGACATCATCCACTATCAGCATATAGCACACAACTGTCAGAGACCATGTGGCTCATGTTGACAAGGTCCAATCATATTTGTTCTAAATGGGAATTCAGACAATAGTAAATACCAAAACCTATATTAGCATGCTTTTGAGGATTTCAATAGAGAAATGCTAAATTATTTTATGTGCATATAAATGATGTGTTTTCTGTTTTTAAAGAGCCTTTTGATGATGCCCTGGGGGTCTCTGGGCATGGTGTCCCAAGCTCAATGACAGCAGCACCCCCTCTGGTGGAGCAGTTGCAGTGTGAGGCCTGGTTCCATGGTAGCTTAAGTCGCAGGGAAGCGGAGAGGCTGCTGACCCGCGATGGAGACTTCCTGGTACGGGAGTCTGGGACTACACCCGGACAGTATGTCCTCACAGGACAGCAGGGGGGTCAGCCCAAACACCTGCTACTAGTCGACCCAGAAGGAGTGGTGAGTAAGATCATACGGGCAACAGAGATAACAAACAGGGAAGGAGATATATTTTTGTAGTGTTTTTGTATAGCTGTGCCGGTAGTTAAACCCACCTGTAATTTCTTTTTTCCTTTTTTTTTTTTCATCTAGGTTCGTACAAAAGACCATCGGTTTGAAAGTGTGAGTCACCTGATCAGTTATCATATGGACAACAGACTCCCCATCGTATCAGCTGGTAGCGAAGTGTGTCTGCAACAGCCAGTAGAGCGCAGGGCCTGACGGCACTCACACCAATGAAATACTCAACCAAATGTACACACACCCATACAGGAATGCAACACACCTAACAAACATACCTTCATATGCTATAATACACATGGAATCACTACACTTAACACTCACACATACACATCCACAAGAATACCTTTACACACATCATAGCAAAGAAAGCCAAAAAATTTTAAAAAATCACCAGTTTCTCTGCAAAATCACTCACTTGCTGCTGTTGCCACATATTCCTGTCCTTTCTGAAAGCCAAACTGTGAACTGCAGTCCCTCCTCGACCCCACCAACTGTCAGGCCATCCCTCCAAAATGGAGAAGCACTGCTGCAATTTCTCAAACAGCCTACTGTGAACCAGGGAGGAGCCCTTTGCTAATTTCAGGATGGGGCAGAAAACAAATGCAATTTTTCTTTTTTTTCAAGAAAAAAAAAAATCTAAACATGCGATTATGTAAAACAACAAACATGAACTCTACTAATTCTTGGAATTGTGTGTAAAAAATATGGTAATGAAGAGCGGAAAAGGGGCATCAATGGGACATGCATTCGAGCGTATGTCCCTTTAAATCAGGGAAGTGATTTCCCTTCTCGGACTATTGCTTGAGCATATTAGGCAAAACATAAACTGGATGGCGGTGGTTCTTTGATTCAGAGACTGAACCAGGCTCAAACATAAACTCTCCCTTCAGGTGTCACTGGAGCCCCTCAGTAGCAAACCTGACTTTGAGATCATTCTGCTTGATGAATATGCATTAACATGTTTGCTTCCAATCTAATCCGGAGGGCCAGTTTACCCCCAACCACTCCCCTTTTAAAGACTTTTGAACTTTGACCCCTGGAGTGAATCTGGGACTGCTATGCCAATGACCATCATATATGTTGTTCTTCTTTTTCTTTAAACACAGGTTTCCTTAGTTTATCTTGAGACTCATTACTTATCGGACATTCTGAGTTCAGGAGGATCTTTTCAGCTGTGTCTCCCTAATCCCTCTGCAAACACAGATACAAGTACACCTTGACACCACACAGTCTGCACCACCTGTCATGCCAAAGAACATGAACTTGGTTGCTAACAGCAGAGGAAGCCATGGCAATTATCAACAGTTATCCATCTTGTGTGCATTGGAAGCTCATTTTAGATAAAAGGAAATGTTAATTACAAATGGGTCTGTTTTAGAGGGGGAAGAAAAATCTTTTGTTATTGTGCCTGAATACATCATCAAAAAGGAGATTTAAACGTAAACTCTGAAATGATGTCACCCACAAACACATTGTGAGAAGCGTAGACCAAATCATTTGGGCCTATTGCGTTTCAGTGACTCTTTAGTATGTGTTTGCATTGACAATCTATGGGCTATATCTGTTAGATATTTTGATGGACAGTAAACAAGTCTAGTTAAAGGTGATCCCCTTTCTACTTTGACCAATGAGAAATGTTGAACAGCCTAAGCAATGAATTTCCCTCTGCAAAAAAAGATGCAAAGTGTGTCGCAGTGACTGGTTAAGAAGTTTTTGTGTATTGTGATGTTGCTTATTTTTGAATAATGTCCTTTTTCTTATACCTTGAATCAAATGAAGTGGGTTGGGGGGCAACTGAACATAAGGATATAAGTGTTTTTGGAGGATTGCTGTAACTATAAGATGTTAAGCCAAATGTTGCTCCTCCTTGTACCGTCTTTGCAAATATTTGAGGACATGGAGGTAGAAGCTCACACTATCATTTCCTCTGTCTCCTCCCTCAGTTCATGATGTTTTTTTTAATATCTTTTTGATCGTGCCTTGTTTCTTCAATGCAGTCACGTCACTTCAATGCAGTCACCTTATGTACTTAATTCAAATGTAGTCAGGAGAATCTTACACAAACCTCTCAGTTAAAACAAAGACTCTGCAAAAATGACACTCCAGTAAACATACACAAACAGATCCACTGATGGCAATCTCCTGTGATGCACATTCTTGCATTCAGCTTAGTCACAGATACTTGATGTCACCATTGGGGGGGTATTTACCATGTATTTGCCATTTGTAAATAACATCAATTTTTGACTGGTAAGGTTCGTATCTGAATGATTGTTTTCATAGTTGTATATTTAAAGATTTATTTGATAAGTAAAACAGAGCCAGACACCACAACACTGAGATAGCGCTTACAGCCAATCGAATCTGTGTGTGAGATTGAGGCCAACATCTTGATATTAGATGAGATCTTTCAGGCTCATGTTTAACTGTCAACTAGTTTTCAGACCCTGAAGTGAGCTCAGATTATGTAATCTAACCATACCCAGAGTGTCAGATGGGTCAGTCAGACACTCGTACCCTGCCTGTTCACCTGTTTGTTGGTCAGAGATAGGAAAACCAGAGCTTTAAGTTCTGCTGTGTGTGTGTGTCTGTGTGTGCTCTGACACAAACCCACCTGACCCTCTGCATCATTAGTGAACCAGTCTTGTGTTATCATTGTTCATCACAGTTGCCTTTGTTGCATGAAAATCCTTTCAACAAAAATGTGTTGTTTATTTGGTGGTGGTGTTGATATTGTGGATGATGCTGTTGTACTTTTGAATTTGTGTTTTTAGAAGCCAAAGGTTACTTTCAAACTGCGTGCACAGATATTGATTTTTACATGATATATTTCTGTTTTAATATTTGTTTTTGTTTTTAGGGAAACATTGTCTGTTTACACCTGTATCTGAAAATATAGATTGCATATATAAATACATATATCATTCATCTCTCTTTGAGTTTGGCTTTTGATATGATAATTGGGCTTTAATAACTTGTTGAATGTTTTATTCCTTTGTTTATTCTTCCACCTAGTTTATTCTTCTACCAAGTAAAGTGGTTTTAAAGCAGACAAAGTCCAACCTTCCAGAAGGTATGATCAATCACCTATCATATACTGTCCTGAACAAAGAGTGGCATGTAGTTATGGTGGTGTGTTGGAGCTGCTGGAACTCTCCTGTTTTTGAATAGGTGGATCCTTTAACAGTAGGGGGCTGATTCAGGGATTATTAGAGCCCAGGGAGAGATTGTACAACAGAGGGGAACAGAGCACAGCAAAGATAAACAAGGCCTTTAATCAATCAGCGGATGTTTGAAAGCAGAGAATAGTCGAGAAAAAGCAGGGTATGAATGGAGGCTGCCAGCGGTTTGTACAGAGGTTATAAGTAGAGGAGCTAACTGCTGTGCCGGGAATACAGAGAAGACCTCAACAGTTGCATGAGCCCTATCCTGCCTGCCTGCTCTGCCCCGTTCTGATTGTGCCTTTTCCTCACTAGAACCATGCACCCTCAGCGTCCTCTTCCCCAGGCCATGCCTGCCTCCTCCTCCTCCCTGGGACAGCACCTGCGGGACATTGCTATGGGCCTTGGAAGAGGCAAGAACTTCCTGGGAGGAAACTTTGCCTACAGTTTCATCCAGTCAATGAAGGAGTGCCTCTATTTTCTCCTCTGCTGCTGGTGCATCAAAGAGATCCTGGACTGACATACTTATAGAGTACATCAAGTGGTCGAACATTGATTTTCCCTGTGGCTATGCTGGCTCCTATAGTGTAATTTTAACCAGCTTTTATTTCATCAGAGATGGAGTGTTTGATCAGCAGCGCTGGCAAAGCATGGGCAAGTATGAGTCTTTTCTCATATGACATCAAACTACCATTGGAGTACAAAGCAATGCAACATTTATGTGGCCTACTTGTGTTTTGAAGTAGTAATTGCATTGCAGAACAGGTTTACTAAATCAGTGTTTTTGAACATATTAACTAATTTTTCAAATATTTGTATTACTGTTTTTTCAGGTGTCTATAGGATGCTCTTCTTGCATTCCCAAGAAACAGGGGTACAGTTGCAGATGCTACACATGCTCATTGTGGGACTGGTTGTGTTCCCTCATTTTAACCTTGCTGATCTGAGATCTGGAGGGATGTGGCACCCCTGATTGCGAGAGTTCACTGTACAGCAACACAAACTGTTGTGATAATAAAGGAATTAATGAATAGAAAAATGCTACCTTTATGTCTGCATTTTTGTTTGTTTTGATTGATTACAGTTACAGTTAGCATATACTGTATAGCTAAAAAGGATAACACAATCATTTGTTTTAGGTGCCATAGTAAGCTTTTATGTGCCTATGATGAGATTGTAAGGCCTGTATTTATTTAATTTCAAAAAGTTGGATGACTTGTATATGCTGTTCTATATTGGACCGAAGAATAGTCACCCAAAATATCAACATCAACCTGGAATCATCCCAAACCAATGGACTGCCAACCTAAATCACACGGAGGCTGCTGTTGTCACAGACTTCTAAGTCAACCCATGTAAGATGTATGTTTTGCATGCTCTCCATCACCTGCGTGTGTCAATCAACTTGGAAGTTCCCCTAGTGAATTGGTGTGACGCCGCGTTGCTATTGGTCAAGCTGGAGGACGAGGCGGGACATGAGCGACTCTTGTCTGTGATTGGACGGCAGCCGCGTGGATCATGTAAGTTCAGGAGGCATGTTCTTCTCATAGTTCTGAAGTTGGATGAAGAGACAAGTGTATCTGTGACAGTCTGTTGGGTCCGAAGTAAAGCGACCAAGGTAAGATTGACCTGAATTTGGATATAACGTTGCAAGTGTTTTTATTACAAAGGAACAACATTATATTTTGATCACAGTTCATTTCCACATAGCCTGTCTAACGTCGTTTGACTCTCTCTTTCCTGGTTTCTCGACTGTGACTGTTGAAGCAACTAACCTTTAAAAGTTTACATTTTATGTGGCTAATGTTAACAAGCTAAGTTTAATAACTCATCTCCCTCATACTGGCCACTAACAGGTTTAAAAATGACGTTCGTGAGTTTAACTGTGTACTAAGTTTTGTTTTCCTTTTAGTTCATCGCCATATGACATTTCCTGTTAAATACGTCAGACTGTTTAACTCAGAGTCATCTGTGTACATAGTATAATCGTGTAAACCGCGATTTTTTCCTGTTAGGCTGTGTATGTTGGTAGTTATGGTGCTTGTTTTGACAGCACAACATTGCTATCCTAGTGGCTCGTACTTGCATTTTAGTCCTCCTGACCTTTTTTGGTCATTCTTCCCATGCAGAGACCAAGATAAAAAAAGATTAGGCCCATAGCTGTAAATATATGGCTTTATTTTGTTAAGAAAAAAAGCGTGATACATGAATAACACGGATGGCAGTTATTGTATATTAAGGTATGTGATATAACTCAGCCATCCAATGCGAGATGCACATAGATTGCACATAGACTCATAAAGAGATTAAGACCTGACTGCAAGGCATTGAAAATATTTTTTCTCTGTTAAAAGCTGCAATCTCTGTGGTGCTTTATACAAATTTCTTTTAAAAACTGTCCTCAGAACACACGCTTGCTCTGTTGTGTTCCCCATGGCCATCCTCTGCATCTCTAGTCAATCTCATGGCAGCTATATTTAGCTGATATCTATTTAAGCCATTCCACTATATCCTCCACAATGTTCCTTGGGCCCTAGGCTAGATTCAGTAGACTTCTCTTGGGAGGCACTCGATTAGGAGACCTAAATTGCAGAGCAGGAAGAGAATTGAATTTGAGGAGTGAAGTGTGTCATTACCTAGACAGTGTGGCGTTAAAGTAAGTGGTTGGCTTATTCTGCATTTACTGAAGAAAGCTAAACTAAACATAATACATAATCTAAATATCATCCTCAGCTGTTTGAAAGAAAAGGCTGTAAAGCTGTAATACCTTACACTTGACCAGGTGATAGAGGGAAATTGAAATATCAGATTGTGTTTCTGCTTGAGTGATCCAGGTCTAAAAGGGGTTTTGTTGGCCAGATACCACGGAAGTACAATAAGGATAAACTGCCACCAAATGTTTATCTTACCTTGAAATTTGAAACCACTTAGTCGTTACTTACTAAGAAGGTACAGTAAATATCTGTTAACAGAACAGCAGCTTTGTAATGGACAGCCCATTCTGTTGTTTGTATCTCTAGAAAAGTGCTGGCCTTAGTTACCCGAGACTCTGCCAAAACATTTTCCAGCTAGTCAAAAGCCAGGGTGACCAAAAGGCCCACAACACACATAAACTACTAATGAAGAACTGAATGCTCCCAGGGAATTGGACTTCCTGCACTCTTTCTCTCTCTCTCTCTCTCTCTCTCTCTCTCTCTCTCTCTCTCTCTCTCTCTCTCTCTCTCTCTCTCTCTCTCTCTCTCTCTCTCTCTCTCTCTCTCTCTCTCTCTCTCTCTCTCTCTCTCTCTCACACAGTTACAGTAGGTCCTTTATTGGCAGAATGACCAAGGCATGCATTCAAATCCTGTGCATATGTAAACAAAAGGGATGTAAATTTTTTTGAACCTGCAATACACAAACTGTCACCCTATTTGTGGACTAGTGTCAGGACTCTAAATTATATACCTCTAAAATGTGCTTGCAGCCCTTTCAGTAGGTGCATTTTTACTCTGCCAAAAACGTTTTCTGTCCACTCTGTTTTTAAGGTCAATGATTGATCTTGTTGCAGAATCAAACAGGCTTAGGTACAGATATTATGAAGACTTACAATGAGGATTTCTAATTGATGCTCATCAGTTTCATTTGATTTCTTCACAGTGCTCCATCGACAACTACATACATCATATATTCAACACTGTATCAACTTTGAATCTTCATGATGTTATGCATGTTTCTTCCATCACATCTATCTCTGTTAACTAACTGTTATTTACATGTAATCTGTTGTGCATGTTCTTCTTGTGTTGTAGGAGACAGATAAAGCCTCTAGGGGGCCATGTCTGGCAGCAGCAGTACTAACAACAGCTGGACAATCCTCACTCCTGAGGTATTGCCACTTTGAAAAGACAATCTGAATATGCGGAGTCGCTGTGTGCATGACCTCAATGAAAATACATTATTTTTAAAAAGAAAACTCCTTGTCCCACTTGAGTTTTCTTTTGGGTCACCCAAATATGAATTAGGTTTCTGTAATAAGACTGCCAATGTTTCTTTTCTTTTTTCCCCAGTTTTAACTATTATTCAGAAAGCCAAACTGGCTTTAGAAATCTTCAGCGCTGGCCTGAGGGCTAGTTAGACAGACACGCTGACTGGTTTGCTCAGTGGCACTTTGGCAGTGGCTGTTGTGGAAAAAAGAGCTTAGTAATTTCTGATGTTCAGTTTCAATCAAGAGACAAATTGTCAGACGAGCCTGCATTTCTCCATTGAGGGTATGTCCGTGGTATTAATGCCTGTGTGTTTGATTACATGCTGTGTGTGTTTTTTTACCAGGAGACTGCTGCTGAAACCCTGAGGCCTTTGGCAGAAGGGACAGAGCACCATGAGGAAACCCATACATCTACAGCAGGTGGTTTTATATTTGACGACTGTGACTTGCATGACACAGGAAAACTACATTTCTAACACACAAGCCTAATATAATTCTCACTTTCCTACTTTTGCTTCTTTGCCTCTGTGATAATTGTTTAAATGAAATAAAAGAAGTGAAATGTATGTATAGTGCATCATTACTCATTATCATTCTGCACATGCACACTGGTGACAGGTGTCCCAACTCAGTGTTGCTCCATTTCAAGGAGGCACAACTGAAAAATGTTGTGCTCTAAATGACTCCCCACTCTGCTCCTGTGTCTGTGTTTGATGAGCCAGGCAGTGGGGCAAACAAGCAGCCTGCAGAGGATACAGCGCCTGCAGAGGGACTCTCTGTGGAGGAACACCTGGTAAGACAGCAGTATGTTCTATCATGTAATAGCACTATTTGTTATACATCTCCGCTGAATATGTATCCAATGAATGCTTTCTAACAGTTCGTATTCTCTGATTAAACCATTGTTTGACTGAATACTCATTTCTGAATTGCAGCATGATGTACATTGAAACAATTTATCATAGCCACAGGAAATACATGATTCTGAAAGGCCAAAGGGTGTATTGTGTGGTTAACACATCCCTGATGTAACCACATTATCACACATTCAATTTAGCACTCTTATATAGGAAGTGACTCATTTCAGCTGTTACTAAGCTACTGCTTCTTGGCAGAGTCTTGCTGATAATTTGTATAATGTTTGTGTTTGATAGTGACAAAAGGCAAAAACATAAAATAGTGCAAATGTTAAATTTCTACTTTCTACTCAAAGAGCAAAAATGCTAAAATATAGGGTTATCTAAAACCTTTCACTGGCAATAATCTCAGGAATTGTATTTTCCTTATTGCAATACTCAGGTATCAGAAGAGAAAAAAGGAGAGCCAAGTGAAATCTCCAGCACAAATCACCATGCTGACGTGCCCATCACTATCACTGATGCCCCCGTACCCTCCTCTCTGGAAGTCTCGAGCAGCTCCTTCCCTGGCGGTGATGCACTCATCCAGTCAGAGGGCCTAGCTGAGGGCATGGCACAGTCCACCCCAGACCCTGATTCATTCTCTGACTCCTACACCCACATAAGTCCCTCCCCTGAGGAGCCCCCAGCCTCACTGCTGAGCACAGAAACTCTGGGAGGGATTGAGTTTACACAGGAAAAAGAGAGGCCGGCACAGGAAAGAGCGTTGCATCCGTTAAATGGGGAGGAGCTACAACGGGAAGGGGAGGAGTCAGGCCTGTCTCCAAGGACAACTGACTTAGGGAAACAGGCAGGTACGAACAGCAAGGCTGTGCAACTTTTGAGTCTGGTCTGGGTTAGTGTGTATTTCAACAAAATGTACTTTAAAGGGTCAAGTCACAATTACATAAAATTATATTCAGTTTAGCTTCAGTTTTTATTATGTGTGTGTTGTTAAATTCATTGCAATATTCATATTCTGTCTTTGGAAACTAAGCCAGATACTGTTTGTGGTTGAAGTGTATTTAGTAGACCAGCTGGTTATGGACTTGTTCAGTATCTGGGCCAGGAGGTTGTCTGGAGAGGCAATGGTTGGTATGAGGAAGGGAGCATGATGTGACAGAGAAACCTTAAGTTGTGTAACACCCTGCAGAAGTAAATTGGGTTCAGAGGGACTGGGACCTGGGAAGTTTTTTTGCAGTCAGGTGTATTTGGACTGCAACTCTTTGTCTCACTACAGCATTAAAAAATGAGCCTTCTTTTGCTCTGTTGTGCATTTTTTGCCAAACAGAATTGAGTGTCAGTGAGTTTCTATACAAGGTCCATTTTTAACAACTTATTTCATACTGTTTCCTACCTTTGCTTCAGACTCCCCAAGGGAATCAGAGGTGGGGGATGAGAGGGCAGAGAAAACGGGAGAGGAGGGAGAGCCAGAGGTGAGGAGAAGGAGGTCTCTTTTGGCAGCTCTGGAGCGGATTGGAAGAGCGGAGGAGGAAGAAGAGGCAGAGGAAGAATTTCAGCTACCACAGCGAGACGAAGAGAGTGGGTTCTCTGTGAACAAGTGCATCCTGGGTGCCATCATTCTGGTAGGCCTCGGGACCATCTTTTTCTCAGGTAGGCATCACCATCATCATGTTAGCTATTAGGAGGGTAGTTCAGTTTTGGCTGTAGCTGCGTTAATGTTATTTTAGATACATTTTAAGATGGTATAGGTTAAATATAGGAAGGTTATGAACTACTAGCAGTGGACAAGATGAAGGGTGCTCTGAGACTGAGGTGTATTGTACCTGCAGGTGTCTTCATGGACCTGGATGAGGGTAGGTTGTGTGTGTGTGTGTGTGTGTGTGTGTGTGTGTGTGTGTGTGTGTGTGTGTGTGTGTGTGTGTGTGTGTGTGTGTGTGTGTGTGTGTGTGTGTGTGTGTGTGTGTGTGTGTGTGTGTGTGTGTGTGTGTGTGTGTGTGTGTGTGTGTGGACGAATGAATGAGTGCTTTCTTTGCCACAGCATGTGTTTGTATGTGTGAATGTGCATGCAGAAAAAATTCTGTTTTTGCAATTGACAATTACATTTTAAAAGCACTGCACGCTTTTAAACTCGAGCAAGGGAAAAGGTGATATCTGCACTTTTGCAATGAGGCTTGCAGAATTTGTTGCTGTTAAATGAAAACCTTCCAAATCAACACAATATAAACCAGTAATTTTTAGCGTGACAAGAATGCCTTTTTACTCTGATATTTAGGTTTTTATGAATGTTCATCAGCATGATTTGCAATAACATAGAGGATAAGTAAAAGTTAAAACTGAAAATGAGCAAATTAGAGATACAAGGTTTTCAACCAGCAATTAAAAGTATATACAATATATGCTCTCATTCTGCTGAGGAATTAAAACTTGACTGTAAAAGCCTTGCTGGTTGTTTGGGAAGGAGCCAAAGCTTTTGCTTGTGTTTTCTGATGGTGTATTATGCACATGGAAATTAAGCTTTGCATAATAATTTGCAGAGAGTGACTATAACACAAGGGAGCTGAAAGATCCAGATGTACTAGGAAAACAGGTCAGTCTGATGTTAATTTGTCACTCCTTTTTTCTCTCTTTGTTCTGTCTGTGATTTCTCTAGTCTAAATTTTATTCATTATACATACTACTTTGTGTAACCACTTTTCAGTGCAATGAGCACCACATCCATTTTTAGTTTGACATTCTCAGTAGGCAACATTACTTCAATTACTATAAATGTGTCAGACATTTCACTTCTCAATGTAACCCCATCTGACTTATTATCTGACTTATTATATGAATTATTGTGAGAAGTCGTGAAATCTTTTGAAACTCATGGTGTTGTCATGTCCAATTTTGACAGGAGTGGCTTAATCCAGAGGTTCCTCCACCCCCAGCAGATGCTGACGGTACAGATCTTCTAAATAAGATAGCCGACGAAAACCAGCACATTTCTGCGCTACATGACCAACTTCAGGTGTGACTCTATTCTATCTCTCCTCTGTGTTTGTGTGTGTGTCTGTGTGTGTGACTGTGCGCGCTGACACAAACCCACCTGACCCTCTGCATCATTAGTGAACCAGTCCTGTGTTATCATTGTTCAGTGTGTCATACATATATATATGAATGTGTTACTGAGTGTGTAATATTCTCATAGGATCGCCTTTTTCTTTTCTTTTTTCAACAGGCACAGAAAGAAGAGCTAAAAGTAGCCAAGGGACAGGCAGCAGAGGGGGCAGCGGAGCGGCTGCAGAGGGAGGAGGTGGAGAAGGAAAACAGTAGGTTGAAGAAAGAGATTGCATCTCTCCCTGTCCTTCAAAAAGAGAACGAGAGGATGAAGAGAGAGCTGGAGTCTGTCTCGTCCCTACAGAAAGAACTAGACACTCTGAGATCCACTCTGACTGAAATAAAACTCTCATCAGGTACAAAGGGACAGGGGGAGGAGGTAGGGAGGGGACGTGGAGGAGGGAAAAGGGTGTAGGATAATAGTTGTTAGATAGTAAAGGACAGGCTGAATATTTCTTTCTTTTTTCTTACTTTTCTCTTCTTCTCGCTTGAATGCTCACTTTTCATCTTTGTAGTTGTTGTAACTCTTTCTCTTTCCTTCAGCAGCCAGTGAAGCAGCCAAGATGCCTGTGAAGCCTACTGCATCGCCCCCCAGTGGTCAGCCAGAGGACAGCAAACCGGTCACAGCTGGATCCACTGAGAGACACCCCAGGAAACCACTAGATGAGCAAAGGCCTGATAAGAAGATAGATTGGAAGAAGGACAAACATGACATGGGCGAGAAGAAAGAGTGGAAAGAGAAAGAAAAATCTGAATGGAAAGAAGGAGAGAAAAAGAAGAGCAAAGATGGGGGTAAAACAGAATGGAAGCAGAAGGAGGTGAAAAAGGCGAAACATGAGCAAGTAAAATTTGACAAGGAGAAAGAAATGGAAGGTAAGCAAAAGAAGCACAGTGATGACAAACAAAGGAAGGAGAAAGACTGGAAGAAAGAAAAGGCAAGCAGAGGGGATGAAGGAAAACCATGGAAGGATAGGGAAGGGAAGAAAGAAAGGACAGAAAAGAGTGAAAGAAAAGAACTGAAGGGAGAGAAAGACTGGAAAAAGCCAAAGTATGAGAAACAGAGTGAGGGTAAGCAATGGAGGGGGAAAGAGGACAACAAAGATTGGAAGGGAGGAAAAGAACATGGAGAGAGACACAAGGGCAAGGAGGAGTGGAAGGGAGAGAAGGAGTGGATGAAATCAAAAGATGGCTTTAAGGAAAGTGGCAAAGACAAGTGGGAGAAAAAAGATTGGAAAGAGAAAGGAGAGAGGAAGGAGTGGAAGAACAAAAATGGCAAAGATCATGGTAAAGAAGAGAAAAGAAAGGGTGAAAGGAAACAGTGGGAAACTAGCGAAAATCATGGTAAAGGGAAGGGGAAGAATGAGAGGAAACAGTGGGGTGAGAGCCATGGAAAGACAAAAAATGGTAAAGATGATAAGGACTGGAAGAAGACGGATGAGTGGAAGCAGTTGGAAAAGAAAAAAGAGGAGTGGAAGAGAGGAGAACAGAAAGAGAAAAAGCAGTACGGAGAGTGGAAAAAGGACAAATCCAGCTTCTACAAAAACAAAGACGAGCACAAGCCTACCAGTAATCACCACCACCATGAGGAGCATCTGTGGAGTGACAAGAAGCACCCTCATACACACCACCACCCCTCCCTTGATCAACCTGAGTACTGGGTACAGCAAAGAGACCGCCTCCAGCATAGCCCTAAACTTCCACAGCAATGTAACTCACTGGAGACCTGTGCCCAGGCAGAGGGGCTGCTCCCTGTCCCTTTACCCGAGTTCGAGGCCATCCTCCAAACATATCTAGCCAAGGCAGAAAAGGCCGGTGTGGATTCCTCCAAAAGAGAAGAGCTCAAAAAGCTAGCCACAGAGTTCTTCAAGGACGAGGTCTTCGTTCATAACCAGATGAGCTTTCAAGATTTCGTCCAAGATGTGGGCGATATTTTAGAAGACATGGTGGATGCGGATGAGGACAGTGAAGAAGAGGATAGTGCCATAGAGGAAGAAATGGAGCAGTTTGAAAGAGAAGTCATGAAAAAGTTTTCAGTGCCAGGAGCTGGAGGGAAAGAGGAGAAAATGAAAGGGGAGTGGAAGAAGGAAAGTGGCCGAGCACGTGGCTGAAGAAGTGATAGAATTGATGGATCTGTCACATGAAGCTTAAGAGGAGTCATTACAGATGATGGGTTATTCAAAGGGAACACTTAATAATGGACCACAAATGCTTACAAGTACGCATTTATCATGCTGTCATCGTTTTTAAAGGATCTTATTTTTGCCCCTTCCCTATGTTGTCCAAGAGATTCAACTTAAAATTTCATTTCAGTGACATTATACTTGTTAGATTTTGTTGAATGTTATTCTGTTTTATTTCTGACTCTCACCTCCAGAATATATAATATAAAGTCTTATTCACACACTGCATCTCTTATTCAAACACTGTTGAAGTCTGTTCACTGGTCAGGCAGGCTCCTACGCTATGCCATCTTAGTGTGTTGATTGCTTTATTCTGACTGATAATGTCAGATGATCTTCAAGTCATTAATAAACAGCTTTTTATGAATTGGGGGGCATACAGTAAACTGTTGAAAAAACTGCTGAATATTTTATGTGAAATCAGAAGTCATTGAAATCATTGGGTTTTTTTCTTTTGAATGAATGTACATATTTCATTAAACACATTTGTTTAAAGAACTATGCTAAAATGCAGAAATATATAGTTAACTTATTTTATAGTCTGGCATAATATAGTTTAAAAAACCGATTGGTTGGCACATAAAATATTGACATGTTAAGCATGTATGTTTCTTTTCAGGTACACAACTCTGCACTAAAATGTCCTTAATTATTGTTTAAGTTGTATGAATGTAGCATTTGTTTATATTGATTAAGCGGGCTATGGAACTGGCAAAATAGTTTGCAAAATAAAGCATGTTTTCTTTTCTGTTTACCTGCTAACTTATGAAATGTTGTTGATTCAAAGGCCTGTAGCCACATTAAGGTTGTTTTTCAGAGGGTAACAACACAGAACCACGTACTTTGTTTGTAAGGATGTTCATATTTGCACCTACTATTTTCGTAAGAGCAGTACAATAAATTTGATGCATCCATGTGATGAAAAAACATGTATTTTGTATTATTTTTCCGCTCTTGTTAAATCGACCTCTTCAAAGACAAACATCTACTCATTTTATCACAATCAGTGATTTCAAGTTGTTTTTCATGCGCCACCTGAATTTGGTTTCACAAGTCCTATTAAATCTTCAAGGGTGGATGTGAAGGTGAGATATTTGGCTTTATTGAATATTAATAATTATTTTATGGTTATTTGAACAATTACGTTGACTTGAAAAGTTGGTGGACTCTAAAAAGTTTTATATACAAACATGAATGAACACAGCAGTTATCCATTGATGTGTGTGGCACTGCAAAAGAATGAACTGTCCGTGGACCTTGAAATGTCTTCCTGCTTGATGTTAACTTCATTCTCTTTCAGTCCACAGGGATACTGTTTCTGCTGTACATTCCTTTTATAATCTGTGTATGTGGATGTTTGAAGTAACATTTAATCTGCAGTTAGAGCGGATGAAGAGGGAGATGAAATTGACCATGATGACTTCATGTCATTCAGTCACTGTGAGTCTGTATTTTCAGTCAATCATTACCTCATTTGTGACTGAAACTGGAGCATTATTCTGGTTCACTGTTGCATTTTTTTTACATGAACACTGTCAATATAGATGTTATTTAAGAGACAGTTTTATCCCAGATCTATGTTATCTAAGTTAAATAACAGTGGTTCTCTGTGAGAAACTGACACTTCATAACACCTTCTATTTCACTTTCACCTCAAAATATTGTAAAACCGCTGCACTGTAGTATCAGTGATAATATAATACATCTGTGCTCCCAGCTCTGTGGTAAGGCAAGTTTCATGGAGGTATACATTCCCTAAGATATACTTATTTGTAATGAATAACTATCTAGTAAAGTCTGACTCATTGTAAAGAGACACTGCATCAGCCGTGTGGTCTATTTATTTTTAACAGCAATCTCCTTCCTCAATGATGGCTGAGGGAATGGAAGGAGGAGAACTGCAGGCTGCTGTTTCAGGTGTATGGGGTTATGTGTGTGTGTGCGTGTGGGTGTTGTACAGCTGAGACAAGAAAACTAGGTGTGGGGATATTTGGATGATAAAGCCATTGTGCTTGTTAGCACTAACAGCCTTCCTAATATGCCAACTGTGCACATCTTGTCAGAGCTTTGGCTTAAATACTACACTGTCTGAAATAAAACCCAAGTGCCTCATTCTCAAAAGTTTCTGCCACACAGACTGTACAATTATACTTGATTTACTGCTTTCATTTTGCTCTCGTCCACATTTTCACACTCATAGAAACCAATGGAAAAATGTAAGACCATTGCCCATGCATTGGCATGCACTAGGCAAAACATTAAGCTATTTGTTAATATATACTGTAATATGTTTAACCCATCTTAACTCAGGTTGTCCGTCTCAGTTAGTCTGTTTTTTTTTCCTGAATGAGGTGATTCACCCAGTAATCCATAACTCCTGCCACAGATTGGTCAACAGCTTAACTTGCATCTGAAAATGCAATCACATCATGGAAAAAGGCCAGTGGTGTTTGGGAAACATGGTTTACACTTTCACTAGTTGCAATGAATATTGTGCAGAAACCACAAGCTGTAAATATATAAAGAGAAATTAGTGAATGATTTATTGGAGGGAGAGGTGGGCTATATAGAGCAGTGAAGACTTGTGTCCTCACAATTTTCCGTCTTTACAGACATAACTGAGCTGGTGAGTCTTTGATTTGTATTTCCAGATCAAACTCTAGTCAAACTTGCTACTGTTTCAATTCTGTCATTGAACTTAATTCACTGACATTATCATCAACAGCATTTCTCATTTTTATCTTTCCTGAAATATTTTTGCCAAGTTTATGTCTATCTGTCTGTCAGATTGTGATGGAGTCTGCCATTGGCATGCTGGTGTCCCAGTTCAAGAAGTATGCTGGCAGTGATGGTTCCTCTGACACACTGAGCAAAGACGAGTTCTGCAGATTGGTCGCATCAGAGCTCCCCAACTTTGTTAAGGTAAGGATTAATCATTTGAATTGAATTACATTTTTCTTTTTGTCAGTAAAGCCAATGAAAACACAAAAACCAACAATTTAATGATCCTACTGATTAGTACTTGCTTGTGTAGCCAAAGCCTGATAAGGCTAATTCTGTGTCATAGACCTGTGTGTGTGACTTGCTCCTTTGTAATGAAGAACATGGGAAACTTTTTTTTTTTGAGTCAATACACTTCATCATCCTGCTGCCATAAATACTTTCTAGACCATCTAATCTGCAGCTGAAAATAGTCCCTGACAAATGCACTATTCACCTCTTTTTGAGTAACTTTTGCTAAAAAAAAAAAAAAAGGGTACACAGCTGTTTTAGGATGTCGTTAATGCATGTAACATTTTACATAGAAGCATATGAGTTTTGGAACATTGGGAAGTATTGAAAGACAGCACATTGTTGATTTTGGTCTTTTCATGAGATTTGTTGACAATAACAAAAATATAACAATATTATAGGGTGACCATATTTTGATTTCCAAAAAAGAGGACACTCAGCCCGGCCACGAGATAGCCTACTTAAATGATACTCGCAGTTTACTCAAAGATTCCTTATAATTTTAATATATTTAAAGTGTATATGTATGGATAGAATATTTTGTTATATTACAAAATAATATCTCTCAAAGACAGAAATGCAGATAGGCTTCTCAGAGGTTACTTAACTTTCTTTATTATGCCTCAATTGTAAAATATATATATATATATATACATATAAAAATGTAAAATAAATGTAAAATCTCTGGATTAAAATAATGATAGAAATAATGTTTCTTCTGTGTTAGAAAAATCAACTTGTAAAATAATAGCTCTCTTTTCAAGTCTTAGTGGACAAATAAATAAATAAATAAATAATATGAAATAATGTTCTAAATAATACCTCTTCTCTATTAGAAAAACCTGTAGCTGTGGTGGTGTATCACAGTATGAAATGCCAACGCACCCTCCGCTGCATTTACAGCATCCTCTGTTTTTCCGGGTTTCACAAAGAACTCAGTCAACTTTGCTGAACTACTCTCACCTCGCACTGCTTTTTTATGTTTCTCTGTGTCCATATGAGCTGTGAGGTCCCTGGCACCTTTATTGGACACAGACACATATGTACCAGCTTCGCACACGGTGCACTCAGCCAGTCCCGACCGAGTCGGTAAACTGGGAATTTTTCGCAGTTCATCTGTGAACGTGCATTTGCGCTTTGGCATCTTGAACGCTTCAGCTGCACCGCCGGTGTCTGCTGCTTTCTTGTTGTGAGTTTTGGAGATCCGCCCACAGGGCAGCCTCTAGGGGATTACGTTACACACGCTAACCCAAACAATGACAACCGGGGTAGAGGGGGCACACACATATACACACATATACGCACATACACACACACACACAGAAGGAAAACCGGACATTATCATCAATTAATAAAAAAAACCCGGACGCCCCGGACGGGACGTAAAAAGTGGACATGTCCGGGGAAAAGAGGACGTTTGGTCAGCCTACAATATTATATCAACTGCCCATCTGTGGCTTTTTGATGTACTGTACTCACCTACCTTTTTCAAAGACGAGAGTTGGCTACAGTTATACGGTTACAGCACATTCAGAAAGATTTGCAATGCAAGTTTGCTCTGAACCTCTATGTTTGCCAGCTGAAACGGCTTTCTCAGAAGGGCTGACTCATATTGAAACGGGTATCATCTGGAAGCCACATTGGCCCTTTTTTCACTTTGAACGTATAATTAACTGTCAGTCATACTCAGTACAAAACAGCTCAAAACAGCTACTGTCATGCTTTTACTGACCAATACTTGAAGTGAGTTAAGGAACAGTACTTCCTCGTAAGAAGAATATATTACTCTTTGAACTGACTCTGACCGTATGGAGGAAAAAGTTCAAAGTTACATCTGGGACAGGACAAAACTCTACATTTAATGTTTGTGTTTACATTTTCAAATGAAAGAATCTGTCAAAAAGAAAGAGCTGAGAAAGAGTTTAACTTAACACATTTCATGTATGTGTGGCCTCTGCTGTTGTTTTCTTTTTTTTCATTTGCTACTACTGCAAAGCTAATTGCCCCTCTGGAACAAATAAAGGTCTTGAACTTGAGTTGAGTTGCCTTGAGAGACCTCAAAGTTTGACTCTGGTCTTGTCCTCTTTTGGTTGTGTTGTGTGCACTCCTCAAGTTGAACCAGAGCACTGTGGCACAAAGTAGTAGTTACAAGGCTGCTTTTTTTCCAAGTGTGGAAAATTCCAACGTGTTTCTGTATGTATGAAGTTGAAATAATCAAAACAGCCACTAGATGGTGACAGAGCCAAAGATCCTTGTGCCAAGCCACCTCATCTGCATGAATTTGGTGTACGTGCCAGTGGTGTCAGCTTGCCTCCCATAGCAACTCACTGCCTGTGACTGTTGCTTTTTTTAGTATTTGATATATGTATCTTACTGTTTTCTTGCAGAATGCTGACGACCCCACTGTCACTGACCGGCTTATGAGCTCATTGGACAAGAATAATGATGGAGAGCTCAACTTCCTTGAGTTCTGGCAGCTGATTGGGCATCTTGCGAGCAACCATGGGGGATTCAGCCAATAGAGTGTCCTCAGATACTCTCATACAGTCGCATAGTTTATGTTAATGATATGTCTGTGTGCCTGTGACTGTTTGTGTGTGACAGTTTGACAAAAATGGGAATTCTGCCAATTGGAAAACGCCCCGAAATTGGTTTAAACTGCACAATGCTGTGTTTTTATCAGTAGTCTGCATTTTTTCTTTCCATCCCATTCTCTTCCCAGCAGCTGCCAAACTGGCACAAACACTGTCACAGGATACTATTCAACAACTTCAGCCATATTAGAACCAGACCTAACTGTGTCCCCAGACACAAGCACAATCAGCTGCTTGTGCTTACAGGTCCAAGAATGGAAATGTATTGTCTGAAAAGTGAGAATGTGTGTGTGTTAGCACTTTATATTCTTGGCTCCTCTATTTTTTTGGAAAACACACCTTTCCAGGACACAAACAGGCGTGGTGTTGGTGGAGTGAGATTCAATGTTTTAAGGTGGTAATAAAATCAAACGTTAACAAAAAAACAGGCCTTCATTGTCAGTTTGTTCAAAAAGTTTCCTATCTAGTGAACACTACTGTTTGCACAAGTAAAGTTTCAGGGTGTGGCATTAGCACATCTCTGTTGTGAAACTTTGAACACACGTATTTACACATGAGCGCATGCTTGTCTCTACATGTTGAGAGAGTATGTTAGGAAAAACCGATGAAATATTAAAGTATAAACAGACAGGCAATCAAACTGATAATATATGTTAAACCCTTTTATAAAGCCTATTTCAGTTTTCTTGAACAACGGAAATGTTGCTGAAAACTGTTGCTGTTGCTCAAGCTGCGCCTCTTTCCACATTCCTCCTCTCCCAGGCACACGCCCTATGGACAATGGAAAAAAAAGTTGGCTGGAGTCAGAAGTTAAATCACGGAAAAGATATGTGTAGCTGGTTAATCTAGCCCAAAGGCTGAGGAGGAGGATCATTGAGACAAGGAGCGCAGTTGCTGAAATTTCTTACCTTTTTTTGTTCCCTGATCTAACGGTAAGTCTGGTTCATTCTGATTGTAAACTTTGTGCTGTCTGGACTTTACACTGATGGGTCCAGACTCTTTTCTGGGCAAATTAGAAAATTGTCTGTTTAGTTTATTTCCTTCACTAAGTCATCAATTTTGTATCATTTGCGAGCGTCTCTGTTTTCACTACTCAACTTGGTGGCCATGGATCGAGTTCTCCTTCTTGGTAATCTAACCCCAATCCCTTTACACTTCCAGGGAAACCGGAATCCCGAGTCACGTTTACTTATTTATTTGCTGTGTGTTAGTCCTGCCTCTGCTCGCTCTACAAATTGTCAGGATTAGTTCAGGCTAAATGTAAATGTGGGGACGCGGGTAAGCCCCTGACATCTCCGTTACGCACGGCGCTGCAGTTTTGGCATATGCGCCGAGGCCGTGATCGCCCCGTTAAACAGACATACTGTGATCATTGTGGCGGCGGTCAGATTTGGCTCTGATCAAGTCTAAATTATTAACGTTATGATATGACTCCGGTAGCGGGACTCGAATGGCTTCATCCAGGTGTAGTTAATGGAGGAGAAATAGGGACCTGGGTGATGACAGGTAACATGCTCATCGAGGAAGTGAGTCAGTCAGTCACACCCGGTGCCAACAACACGAGCAGGGTGGAGCTGATTGGTCACCGGGGTTAATCAATGCCCATGAACGACCCGGTGCCAGCACCTCTGTGGTCCGTGGTCTGTCGGTCATAAACTTGACAGCCTGACATCAGATATAACATCGTTGGTCAGCCTGTTCCAGGTGGTGGGGTGGAGATGGGTGGAGAAGGGTGGGTTGGCGGGGTTGGGTGACTGTTATGTGACTAACCTGTAAACTGGTTTGTACTTGTCTTCTTGTTGCAACACTGACTGTAACGTCTCACCAACGTCTGAGCAATATTCATGTTTCATTTGATTAATTTGGGAAGTCCCACGCACATAAGTTCACATGTAGCCCATTCAGGTCATGGCACAAAATACATTTTATTTGCTTTTATTAAACCTCTATTTAACCAGGTTGGTCCCCCTTAGGTTTTAGCAGCATAAAACGTTGCAGACAGAGCATGATGAAAAGGAGACATACAGATAAAAAAATATGCTAAAACCAAACAAACAACAAATGACAGTATTGAGAAGGCTATGAATGAGGTAAGAACAGAGACATCAACTACAACATTTACCACATAATTTAGTCTTGAATTCTGCTACATAAAACACTCCTCAGTTTGACACATCATTTACATCATAAAATAACCACATTCAAAACTAGTTAATTAATTCTCATCCTGTGGATCGACAAAGAAGGTCTGAGATATGACACTGTATAGGACAGGAGAAAAACATAATCCTACTCAAATATATATACAATGTATATATTTTTCTTTTTTGAATGTTCCTTCAATCTTTGCTTTATCCCTTATGAATTACTGGATAGTCCTATCTCTCCAGGCCTCCAAAAGTAAGTGATGATGAGTCATAACTACACATTGTTTTGTTTTAAGGAGTCACAATCCCAAGTGGTCATGAACCACTTAATGTGTATACAGTGCCAAATTCCAGTAAAAAGCCACAAGAGAGTCAACATGCCACGAAAGGACCTGTAATGCAAATAAAACAACACACTGGGCTGAACACAAGCATTCATTACCCTTGAGTCACTGTAATCACTATCTCCACGCTCTGAATCTCAATGCAGCACATGTGCTCAAAAGCTGTAGTCTGATGTGCACTCAGCACACACACACACAAACACTCCAAGCCAGGCCGACTCTTGCTCTTATCGGACAAACCCTACTACATGTTCCTTTCTACCCATTTGTAATTCTGTGGCCTTGATGTCTCCAGTTCTGACCGAAGCCTTCTTGGTTTCATGTTCATCTCATTACACTCGGAAGGGACACTAAGGGATGGTGGCCTGTCAGGCGTTTTGATATATGGCATACACAGATAAAAACACACACACAGGCACTGGACTGCCTGCTGCTGTGCTGCTGTTGGTTGTGCAGACGGTGTTAAAGGAAGGTGTTGGAACAATTATAGTAACCCATTAAATAATAATGAACAGCATGCTGATGACAGATGCTCACTTGTTTGTAGGAAAAATGTGTGTGCGTGTGTGTTGTTGTGTTGGTATGAATGGGAGACATGAAACAGAATACCGGGTTGGGTGCCTGACCACGAGTGTGTTCTGCTCTCACTCACCCAGTAATTAGGTTAATGCAACAGAAGTTCTAATTGGCATTGCCCTTCTTTAGATGTGTGTGTGTGTGTGTGTGTGTGTGTGTGTGTGTGTGTGTGTGTGTGTGTGTGTGTGTGTGTGTGTGTGTGTGTCTTTCCTTCTATCTCTGGATGTCTCTGTCCCAGTGTAGATGCATAGTGTGATCACTGAGGTGTGACATCTGTGTCAGATGGGAGATTTTACCAGCTTCTACGGTTACTTAACAACATCACCCCAGGCACCCATCATCATTACCTGTCCCATGGCCTCCCCTGCCTCATGGTAGTTTCCCATACTCACTGGAAATCCTGCAGCAAGGCTTTGCTCCATGCTGCTGTAATACTTATCAACTCAAGTATTGGCAGCATTTGTTCATGCCTTTTGGAGGTTTTTTTTGAGAGCAGTTGCCTTGGAATTCTTGTTTGTTGAGACAACAAAAAGCTACAAGGGAGCAGAAACACAGAAACGCCCCTGGAGGCTGAATTTATTTCTTAACTTTCTAAGTCCCCCTCCACTCAAAAAAGGTTTGACACTATCATCACTTTCACCTGCTGCCCTGAGTTTAAGACATGAATGTACAAGCATGATTTTGTGACATCCCAACTAGTTTAAAAACCAGTTGTGGTAAAATATGCAGCTTAAGCAAGTGTGATGTTAAAACTTCAGTGCATACAGACACTCAGTGAAGCAGGAGCCATCTTGTGTCCATTTCTGAAATGAGAAATATTTGCATATTCATAGATTCTAGACCCCTGATGTTATTATTAAGAATGTTTACAAGGTAATTCAACATTTTTGTGGAAAAAACATATTTGGTTGATTCAAGAGTATTTTTTCAATGATTTAAAACTTGTGGAGGGCATTTTTAACTCAGCCTGTATGCACCAACATTATTCGTGTCCCAGTTCCACATGACATCGTTTGCATCATCTACTGTTTATTCAACCTATTGTACAAGAAATCAACACCTGTGTCCCAATGCCACACTGCATACCAATAACATACAGTACGTATTAAAATAAATACTAATTGTCTTGGTGTACTCTTTTTGAAGTTGTTCTGAAAGTCTGAAATCATGCAATCAAACTGTGTTTACTAGACTTCACAAACAGGATCTAAAAGGAATTTAATATTTCTTTGTTCCTTTTAAGTCTCCTGGAACTCTCTTGCCACCACCCACAATTTCTTTTAATTTTCTGCAGCTGTGTAAAGCCTCTGTTTTATTGTGATCGCTTTTTGCAAAAATACTTCTTTGTCACAGCAGACATTTTGACTTAGCACATGTGGTACTAATAACACACACATCATTTTCACTACTTTTATTATTTATAACTGTGATTTTTCTGCTGTAACATGTAAACAAGTTTTAGTATTCATACACTTTTCTGTGAATATATAACAAAATACAAACTTGTAGAATTGGCAAGAAGAAAGGCATGGTAAAATGCGACACGATTATTTATTTTATTTTAACATATTTGACATCTAATTAAAGGATTTTCTTCTTCTTCATGTCCTCCCTGCAACTGGAAATAAGTATTGAATGAAATGAACCAACAGACACACAACAAACTTAAACCTGCATGCCTCAAATGTTCCACCGAAGATTAACTTCACATGACTCTTAGATTCTCTCAACAAAAACTGCATTAGATGTTTGCATTCATGCTGGGTTAATTCATTGCTCCTTGCCTGACAAGCCAGGTGATGTTTTTCAGCTCATACTTGAGCACAGTATGCAGTGTATTCCTACAGTGTGTGTGAGGATGTGTGCTGCAGCAGACAGGCAGCAGGCAGTAATCTGAACCTGTGGCCTCCCGCTGGCTTCTGGGGATCAGATATCCACCGTCAGAGATCACGGCTCCCATTGTGTTTACCTCAGAGACTGCCCTCTTCTTCAGCCTTCCATCACTCCCTCTCTCGCTCTGTTTACCTCAAAAAGCCTCCAGGCCAGGTCCCTTCTTTGACCTCTTCTATGCTGACATCACCTGTGTGTCTCACGTTTCTCACATGTTTATGTTTAGGGGGCAAATGCAAACATGTCATATTCAAATGATATTTCAAGATGTGATTGTTTATCTCATTTTCATCACTGCATATTTATGACTTAAATAGCAATTAAGACAATTTTGCTTTGTGTATTACTATTATTTGCAGGACAGTACATGTTATTTCCCTATTTCGGTCATAGATTGAATTAGGTGAAATATTTTTGACATCATTCAATTTTAATACATTATAATATATATAATATGATGATTGCACGGATTTAATTATGAATCCCTTATCTCTATCAGTTGGTTTGGCACAAATATTCCAAGGTTATACTGTGCATTTCTCTTTTCTACAATCCAACAAAATGATGTATTAAACAACTGATATAACTGAAAATGTCATCCACCCAAGGCCAAGTTCAAATATATTTTCACATTTAATAAAATTCAACAGGACTGTACCTTAAGTCATGATGTCTGAGTGTCTAAGATATGGCCATATCTGTCCTTGCCACATCAAACACTCAGTTTTCTTTCTGCTTCTTGTCCTTGCCTCCTCTCTCTTTAGATATGGAGGCAGCCATTCAGACGGTGGTGACTACATTTCTCAGTTCTGCCAGAGGGAAAGAGAACTTAGATGGGAAAGCCTTTCAGAAAATGGTAAAGAAACAGCTTAGTGGCATCATGGAGGTGAGAAGCTACATAACTTTTTGCTGCTTTCCATAACCCTTCACTGTAGTGTGTGACACAAAACATCTATATTATAATGTGTTTTTTATTGTTTTGTAGACAGAAACCATATCATGACTTATAGTATTCCCTGTCCCTTTCTGTCTGTTCCCTTTGTGTTTTGTTCAGGACACAAACAGCTCCTCCGCCGTTAAGGAGATGCAGCAGGGACTGGATGAGAACAGCGACGGAAAAGTCAGCTTCCAGGAATACCTCACTCTGATTGGCTACGTGGCCAACTCCCTCAGTCAAAGCAAGAGTGGATCCAACGCAGCAGCATCATAGATGCTTCTCCCAACATGTAACCTGTGAAGTTTGGTGAATCAGCAAATTAACAGCCTTTTTTTCTGACTTGTTAAGTATCTTTTCTCATTCCCAAGTGTTTCAGACATCATGTATACATTTTCATCATCAGAACAGTCCATTATCATTTTCATTTAATTTCTCCATCTGTTTTAAAATGCTCTGAACACAAACCTAAATGTCTGTCCAGATCAACCTTTTATTCAATCGCACTATGTTGATCTCTACTTGCTGTCAAGGACACATTGAAGGACTCTGAGCTGGGCGTGTCTGTTTTATACTGATAATGCAAAGGATACTATTTTCAAAAATAATAAATGCTTTATATTAAAACCATATTGTGTGAAGTTTTTTGTTTGTATTTCATAATTTCAATTGCATTTGCATTTACATAAATTACTGAAATGACCTTTTAACCTCCATTAAGATGTTGGAAAACCCAGCAGAAATGCTATATTTATACAGTGGTTTCCCTGATGTGGTGTGACATTGTCCTACAGGCGTTGCTGATATGATACCCGCTCCTCCCATAGCTTCCAGCAACACTTGCTAAATTTAGCTGTGACATCCCTGACTGGTCAAACTCAGCAGCCTTTAGGTGCATCAACTATTGCAACCAGATCCTGACATACAGTATACGCTTCCTATTGTGCACCATCCTCCACTCTGCAACACTAGACACACAAACACACAAATATTGTGCACAAAGGAGTGCACACACACACTGTGTTACCCCACTCACTGACACAATAACTGCAGCAAAGACACACAAACAAGTAGATGCACTTACAATGATGGCAACTTCAAACATGCATTTCATGACATCTTGTAATGATGCAAGTGCTTTTGCATTAATGTTGATGTTTTTTGCTTCCGCAAGTATGATCCTAGTCTAGATCATTCATTCAAGTGTGCATGCTTAGATGTATTTCTGTCATTCATTTATGCTCCTCATTTTCTTTTCATGCCCTCAGGTTCTCACTGTATCCATTGTACTGCTTTAAGCCTGGTGGATATATGTCTGGAGCTAGTTTAAGTATGTTTGCCTGTTCCAATGCATCTGTAGTTGTTCAAAGGTTTTGGAGCTTGAGGTGTGAATGTGTGTGTGTGACAGTGTGCATGTCTGTGTGTGTGTTCATGCATTAGCATGTTCTCTTTTGTGTGTGTTTTGTATGGGGATTTCTCTGCATGGCTGCCAGGTGTGATGGCTCCATTCATTGGTGCTACAATAATCCCTCAGATACTCTATCAAGCATGAACCCCCCTCCACACACACACACACACACACACACACACACACACACACACACACACACACACACACACACACACACACACCCTTCCTCCAGTAAACGTCCTATCCCGACACTTTTTTGCTGCTAAAACCGGATACATTTGGAGGGTTATCAAGTTATTCATATTTGTCTTGGTAGACTTTTTTTGTTTTTTAGCATTCCCTACATGTCTGTGTTTTGACATGAAGTACAAAATGATTGCACAACAGGATAGCTGTAACGTAGTAAGTGATATGTCATTGTCAACGCACAACAGCTCATTGCACGCAGGAAATGCTGTTGGTCTGGTGTGAGTTGAGCTCATAAAAATATGAGTGTGGACAGACTAATTGTGTGTCTGGCTTTTCTCACCATTTACACTCAGTATCAAGGGAGTAACTCAACATCTACTGTATGAATACTGACATCTAAGAATAAAAAGACCACACCAAGTATACAAGTTGTGGTGTGGATTGTTGTCATATTAAGGCTATTCAATTTACTTAGTGTTTTGCTGTAAGTAGACTACCAGTAGATATTTTTATCGATATGTCATCTCTGACGGACAATACTAGAGGGGAACAGGTGGATCTTACGTGTGTCCATTCAACAGATAGCAGGTGTCTGATGCGTAAACAGAGAAGGAGGAGAGGAGAAAGGGGGATGGGATAGAGGATAGAGGAGAGGACTAACAGGTGGAAGGAGGGTGAGAGGAGGATGAGAGAAGTGGGATGGGTGGAGTGAGGGATGTATTTAAGACGTCCTCCTCATCCTCCCCATCAGTCGCTACTGCCTTCTCTCTCTGCTACCTGACCTACAAGCCAGCACTTGTCCTCAGCTCAGGTAAGAAGCAAAGACTGGTGCAAACATGGGGGGATGTAGTGGACAGATTCCACCTCTGAAAACTGAGTCCAGACATTTCTAAGAAGTTGTTTCTGACTATTTGTACTTTTAGAAGTACATGTTAGGGATGGAGCTAATGAATGTTGTTTGTCTGTATAGCTGTAGGTGGACTGTCCTTAGCAAGTCCTTGTGCAAAGACAGAAATAACTTTCAGTCTATTCACTTGATGCTGATGAGTTATAAAATGTATCCTGTTTATCTGTACATCAGAACAATCAACTTTGCAAAACATTTCTTTTTAAAATATTGTTTATGCTGCTGATTCATGGACATTTGAAACATTGTGTTCATGAGAAGACACTGGTTTAAGAGACTGACAGTCAGGAAAAGTCTTCACAGTTCACAGAGGTGATGTAGGTTCAAGAAAGCCAAGGACCTTTACACCTGGCTCCGGTGTTTTATGCCATCCGGCTGGGCTAAAGTAAGAGCTGGATCAGGTTGCCTCTGTGTGTCCCAGTTACATCTCCTCCACTGGTTCGGCTGTTTTACCAGCTTAGAGTTTCACTCTTATCAGCTGGCTCACATGTCCGGCTGCTGACTAGGCCCTGTCTCCCAGAGGTCCTCACGCTGGGCCAAAGCAACAAACAGATGAGGATCATTTTATCTGTGGCAAAATCTTATCAGGGCCACTAGCAGGGAGGAAACCCTCTACATGTGGAAACAGAACAAACTTGGCTAGAGGGCTCTACAGGGTTTCTGACTCTATCAAAATACCTCTCCTGTCACCATATAAATATGCTTTGACACCTCATCGCTGTGTCAGTGAGGGTATTGTAGCCAATGATTCAGCTTTGTGTGTTATTTTGTTCATGCCTCTATGTTTCTGTCTGTCTCACACTGCCTGGCACTAAGACTAAAAAAAGAAAATGTGTGCATGAGTGCATGTGAGAGAGAGTGACAGAGGGAGACATTAACCTGTATTGATTTACTGCAGACTTTTCCTCCAGAGTGTACAGATTTAGTACTGACATAGTCTGCTCTCGCTGTCTTCCTCTCTCTCTGACCCTATCCAGAATGTCTTTGCCCAACTCAGAGAATGCCTCCACCCTGGAGAACGCCATGCAGCTCTTGATCCAGACTTTCCATAAGTACTCTGGAAATGAGGGGGACAAATATACACTGAGCCGGGCTGAGCTCAAAGAGATGCTTACCACAGAGCTTGGGAACTACCTGGGGGTAAGGAAGCACCTGTGCACAATCAGAGATACAGGATGCACACACAGGTTTCATGTGTATAACTTAGATCTAGACTATATCCAGATTATATTTCTTTCATGTTCCCTCATTCACACAGAATGCCCAGGATAAGGAGGCGGTGGATAAGGTTATGGGAGACCTGGACTCCAACAATGACGGTGAGGTTGATTTCACCGAGTTTATAATATTGGTTGGAGCTCTTACTGTGGCATGCAACGACTTCTTCCTGGAGTTCAACGAAAAGGGGGAGAAGAAGAAGTGAACACGCCCATCGACTCAAAGATGTTCTCACTGCAAACAACGCACTCCAGGGAGGAAACAGTCAAGACAGGAGAGAAGATCTGAGTAGGACATCTATCACAAACTTCACTTGCGCAAATACACACACATACACACAAATATTAGTAATATAAGCAGTACAAGTTTGGTGTTTGTGTATTTGTCCTGTCAGTCCATTACAAACTGTATTTATTGCAATGTGAAAATCTGGAGAGTTTAAGTCAAGTTTCAACACCTGTCATTGTTGAATATCTCTCTTTCTTGTTCTTTTCATGTATTTTGTAACACATTCAAGCTGAGGAATTCCCCCCTGGAAAGAATAAATGTGGTCTTTACTCAAACAATACCATGTTGTTTTGTACTTTATTACAGCAGAGAAGAGTAAGAGCACAGATTGGGCACCAGGTGGCAGCAATTGGACCTCAAACTGAACCCAGTAGTTTTGACATGACAGGATTTACCTTTTCCATTTGCTTTGCACATGCTGGTACAGAGCTTTATCCTAAAAACTGATGGAAGTGGCTTTATGAAATATATAAGAGACTGTAGTTCAGTTACTTCTGTGGCAGCGTGAAGTTACCATATTTCATCAAAAAGGTCAAGCAGATACCAGCAGCAATGACTGTACCTAAATTCCTGTTTTTACAGCAGAATAATAAGAACTTGAGGTGACCTTGGTTGAGCTCTACACCCATGATTGTTTAAAGTCCCATTTCCTAGAGGGAAAAAAGCACTGTGTGAGTGTGTAGGTATGTGCGTGTCTGTGACTATATAAAAAGGAAGTTAAGCAGCCTCAATATTAGAAAGCCAGGAAACGTTTCTTTCTTTCATTCTATCCTGTGCTGTAAGATTAATGGGAAGTTTGGGCAATACCCTAATTAACAGTCTGTAGGTAAGTTGTGTGAATGTGCGTGAGATAAAGAGTAAAAACATGCCACACTTTGATTAATCTGAACCTACAACCTTTATTGGACTGGTTTAAGGTGTGCGCAGGAGCAGATCTGGGAGTCAGGAAGGAGGAGGTGAAAGATGGGGGGGGGGGGGGGGGGGGGGGTATAATGAGAGCGGAAGTGAGAAGAAAGGAAGGAAAGTGGAAAGGTCAGAGCAAGAGAGAGAGAGAGAGAGAGAGAGAGAGAGAGAGAGAGTCTCTGATAGGCTTTTCACACTTGTTTGGGATCTGTCGGGAATCCCGTGGGTACTGACATCCTCCAGAGACAGAAAGAGAGAGAGACACACAGCTTCTAGTCCTGAACTGAGCTGAGCTGCAGACTTGTCCACACAACCCCTAAAAAGGTGGGGAAACTCAGAAACACAGAGTAACAGTGACTGAGGATTAGAGAGCTTCTTTTTTTTTAGATTCGTAGTGGCTTTCTTATGCATCACCAACACTAACGGTCCTTTGTTTCTGCCTATCCTGCTTTATTACTCGTCACTATTTGGATTGTGCTTGCTCTTGCTTGCTTGCTTCCTTAGCTGCAACGTCATAATAATGTCAAACACACATATAATTTAGCATCTTATACAGTCTATGGTCATCTGTCATCTTTTCTGCTTATGATTTAGCATCTTTAACTTATTGCATGGTATGACTGCTTCAGAGTTGGTCCTGTTGTCATTCTCTCTTGTTTATTGAACATTTAATTAATCCGCATTCCCCATTAGCCCGAAAAAGCCTTTCACATCTTGCTCAGTTGTCACAGGACCGGTGAGGATCGTGGAAAACTACGACATATCAGCCATTCGTAGATGAAAAGGAAAATGCATGAAGGTTGTTATTATTCTAATTGGACTGAAATGTCAGAAACGTGTTTGTCCATGGAAGAGCAGATAAGGGAGGACTGGAAAGAGATTAATAGAGGGAGTGGGGGAGGCACACGTATGCTTTTCTGAGCATTGTATGTGACAGATGTGGGAATGCATTTGGGCATGGAATACGCATACATACACACATACATGTATACATATGCTCTGAAAGTTACATAGATGATTACAAAACCAACTGCAGAGAGGAGAGGAGAGGAGAGGAGAGGAGAGGAGAGGAGAGGAGAGGAGAGGAGAGGAGAGGAGAGGAGAGGAGAGGAGAAATTAAAGAAGGGAGGGACAAGGTGAGACACTGTCTTGCTCTGATCTGATAATCACAGCACTGACGGAAAATAAACATTTGTGAAATAATAACCTAATTTCATGATAAAATACCCATCCTTCCACCAATATGATTTGATTTATATGTTACATATTCCAATACTGATCTTTGCCCCATCTACATTGATACTCCTTCTTGGAGAAATTATGTTCCACTGTCCACCGTCCATCATTGAGGTACTGTCCACCATCTTGGCTCAGATTCCTCAGTTCCTCAGGAGCTAGACTTGTCTCACTGCAGCTGTGCACTGTGGCACAGCAGGCTGCTGTCATACTCTACTTACTGTGCACAACTCTCTAAGCAAAAAACTGTCCATGCAAAATCTATTACTTTATCCTCTTGACTCTGATCTAATAATGCAACCTGGTTCTTTCTTTAATATAAGTATCCTCTATGTATTTTATTGAAGTCCTTCACAATCTGTCGCTTGTACACATAATGTGTTAGTGTGCGCATCACAGGCTGTGTAGTACAGTTTATATCACATTCTTGTTTAATCTATACAATCATACAACACACCAGAGCCACTCTATCAGCAACAGGCCCTTGCATGAGCTAACACATAGAGAAATCTTAATAATATATACTCAATGCTATACTGTGGTAAGCTGCTATGCTATGATAAAATATATTGAATCAGTTCACTGATGTGGTGGATTTCTGAAAAAATAAAGTAAATGTATAAGAACCTTGATATGAACCTCCCTTCCCTTTCTGATTAGCTCCTACTGACATCAGTTAAGATTGTGAATGATAATGTCTTTTGTAGTTGAAGGCGGGCATGTATGTGTCAAATAAGCAGTCAGCGTCAGGCGGAGAGTGTTTATGTCTGGCGCAAAGTTCAGCAAGGAGTAAATCAGAGAATCCTTGCCCCCTGACTGGCTGAACAGGAGAATAGGGAGGGACCTTTCCACCAGAAAGGTTAGGTCAGTCCATTTAACATCTGGACGAAAAACTGCAGGTAAGAGTATGATGGTGTTTTCCTTTTTCTTCATACAAGAAAAACAGTTGTTTGTTGCCAAAAACATTATTATAAAGTTAATGGGTGTGATTGCTGTTCATTTCCAGTTCTGGTTCCAGTTCCATAGACACAATAAAACCCTGACCCGCCACCCCCCTCCTCCCCACCTCCTCTTGTCCTGCTGTGCTGACTGGTCGGGGGAGCTGTCCGTCAGTGTGTTTTGTGGTCTGGGAATGGTCAGCCTGGCATGTTGATGGTCTTGGCTGTGTAATTTTGGAAGAGCGGCTGCATGAACATGCCCACTGTGCCGAACACACACACAAACACAAAGATCCACAGGAAGAGGCGGTCGATCACCATGGCAACGTATTTCCAGTCCTCGCTCACCTGTGGATGGGGGAGGGGTGGGGGGAGCAAAAGGGGTTTGGGACAGGGTGAAGAGAAAGATTAAGGTGAGCAGAATCACACTCTATCAAACATCCTCTTATTCTCTCTCTATTCGTCCCTCCGCCATTAGCTATGCAGCGGGTTAATGGAGGTGAAGGGTTAATGTGAGTGGAGACTCTTTCTGCCACAGAGCACTGATGAGGTTTGACACGAGTCAAGGAGGAAGAGAAGGACACGGGAGACGAGAGAGTGATGGAGGGCAGAGAGGCGGAGGGTGTGCTGACACTGTAACCCCAGTGATGATGACTTGGGGGAGGAGGGGAGGAGGGGAGGAGGAGGGCTTGGCGAACCATGCACTGTGCCAAGGGAGGCAGGGTTTAAAAGCCGTCGGCATGGCGACAGGATGGTAACTATGGCAATGATGGACAGAATTACAGAGGATTGTTAATTCCCATGTCAACTTCTTTCATTCCAGGAGAGAAGCCTGGTTCTCCTAAGATGCCGTGAGGAAAAGTAATAAAAAATGCCACCCTCACTCTGCTGTCTTGGTTCCTCTATTATAGCGCCTTTCCAGTTGTACTCCTTCTCTATGCACACGTCATGCCGCTGCTATAATTACATGTCCATGTTGAATATTCAGTGGGCTGTGATTACGTCACCAGATCTGTCTACTTTGCTTATGCTCTGGCGTAGTCCCCCATGCATTTCAAATGGAAGAGCTAAACAGCACTACTGCACAGCTATACATGATATGACACTGAAACCACAGATCTGTGCTGCACGTGATGCTTTTTATGGCTAGTAACGTTCACATAAAATACAGTGATATATGGTGTGATGTCGTCCACACATAAATAAGATAATTGATTTAATAAGGTGTAGAGCCAGACAAATACATTGTGTATGTTGGCAGGAAATTGCAGAGCAGTAAATCAGTTATTTATTGGAAGCATCATCAGCATGTAGTGTATATTATACTTAACTTTTACTCACTTCATTTAAAGGTGCAGTGTGTAGAATTTATTGGTATCTAGCGGAACAGACTTGGCAGAAATGTAATATTCACGAATATGTTTTAAGTGTATAATCACCAAAATAAGAACTGTTGTGTTTTCGTTACCTTAGAATGAGTCCTTTATATCTACATAAGGAGTGGGTCCTCTTCCATGGTACCATGTTGCACTGCCATGTTTCTACAGCAGCCCCGAATGGACAAACTAAACACTGACTCTAGAGAGGGCCTGGTCCTTTTTTCACAAGTTTAAAGGCCACCATAGGTTCTGATTTTATGACTACTTGGGAACAGTGCAAAAAGCTGTAAATACACCAGTGACATCTGTGTATTTAGTTGATATTGGGAACATGTTATCAAACAATTGCTTATTTATTCATCCAGCAGTAACAGCACAACATTAATATTCATTTGGAGTCAGGTTTCTGACCACCGGAATGTAGAATGTATGTCCAATATTCACTCTGCTTTTAGCTCGGTTTTAGTGTCCACCAACTCCGGAGTCTAATATCTGGCTATTTAGCTGCTAAATTCTCATCTGTGTTCACCAGCAAGTTGCTAACTTTGTCTGCCATTTGGTCCTGGTCAGGTAGTGCACAATGGATTTATCAAAGTTTTTTCTCTAAAAACAGCTATGTGCTGCGTACAGAAATGAGAGCAATGGGTGTGAACTAAAACAATAAAGTTGGAGCCATTAAACGAAAACATTGGGTAATAAATAAAACTGAGACTATTGATACTATAAATTGTGATATAATACTTACACTCTGATCATCATCCTCACTCTTCATGTGATTGGCGATGAAGCGTACCCCTTCCACAGCCTCTTCAAAGCCTGGACAGGCTTGAGCCAGCAGGGCTTGAGTCAGAGCAGGACCTCCTCCTGCTTGCTTCCCCCGTGGCAGGTTTCCAGAGCCCCCCTCCCGGCTCTCCCTCACCCTGTTCAGACCATCCATGGATCCCCCTCCTGCACCTCCAAGATCCCCTCCAAACTGTTTAACAGATGCCCGGTTCACATAGCACGTACAAGGGTCACTGTCCTCCTTGCCAAACACCCCTGTGGAAGATCCTCCTCCATTCCCGCCAGCGCTGCCAAGCCCGAGCCCCACCATCAAGGCCCCCGCCTCCCCGCTGCGTCCACCCTCCTTCTGCTCCTGGGCCCTCCGTCTTTGGCGCAGCCGCTGGCGCTCACAGCTGTTCCTGGGCTGGCGCATGAAGAGCAGAGCAGGAAGCTTGTTGAGAAACACCAGTTTAACCCAAGGGGGCATGGTGTGTGTGGTGGGTGAGCGGTGATGCACATTGAGCACACACACACTGGTGACAATAGAGAAGGTGACCAGGACCATGGTGAACATCAGGTATTTCCCCACAAGAGGGACATCTAGCGAAGTGGGTGGGACGATCTTTGAGATCAGCAACAGGAACACAGTGAGCGCCAGCAGCACAGAGATGCAGAGCGTCATCTTCTCACCGCAGTCAGAAGGCAGGTAAAAGACCAGGATGGCCAATGACGTGATAAGTACACATGGGATGATGAGGTTAATGGTGTAAAAAAGAGGCTTCCTGCGGATTATGAAATCATATGTAATGTCCACGTAGGTGGGGTCAGCAGGGTTCTCGTTTCGCCGCCCTGGCAGGGCGATGATGTCCCACTCTCCGCTGGGCGTGAAGTCATCCATGCTGGCCACATCGGCACGCAGCACCAGATCGATCTCAGTGCGGTCATAGGTCCAGGAGCGGAAGCGCAGCGTGCAATTCTGCTGGTCAAAGGGGAAGTGCTTCACCTCGATTTTACAGGCTGACTTATAGATCGCTGGGGGCAACCAGAAGATACTGCCATCGTGGGAGACCACTGCATTAGAGTAGAATGACACCTCGTACACCCCATCAGCACTGAGAAACAGGAAAGAGACAAAGAGGAGAAAGAATAGGAGTGTGAGATGATGTCCTCAAAAATATTTTGTACAAGAAAAACAAAAAAGTGTGATGTAAGGGCCATGTCTCCACTGGGTCACAAGAACAGTAGAACATGACATATCTCATTATGTAATACGATTAAAGAGCTCCAGAACACACACACACACACACACACACACACACACACACACACACACACACACACACACACACACACAGTCTGAATTGTAAAAGAGGCAACATACTGTACATCAGAGGTCAAGCTACATTTACCTTTATCGGCCATCAAGTTCAGTGATACATACATATACACACATAAGGACACAAAGCTACACACACTACCTGACAGAAAAACACACAAACTCACATGAGACTTGTGAGACTTTAAGGTGTCTCAGGGCAGCAAGATCACACACCTGCTTATACAAACACAATAAGCAAGGAAGTGAGATCGAATGAACTCGGAGTCTAGACAGGAAACACGGCTCACAGGTCAGACTGGGTCGAGTTAAACAGCTCAAATTAGCCACTTCAGTCAGAAGTCAGCTGACATTAAAACCGCAGATTGAATTTCCATTTAACTCAGAATTTTGGCAGGAGAACTAATTAATGATGGATAATTCTGTCAAATGTGACATACACAAGAGGATCATTCCACATTTTGGACTGTGATTACACAACTGACCCACCTACTCAAGGACACTCTATGAAACACCATCTCTCCTGCAAATTTTGTTACAAAATAATCAAATTAAGACTTCAAAATCAGTAACTGTTGTGCTGCAGTGCTGTATGCAGAGCTAATCCTCTTGTTTAGGTGATTGACAGGAGTTTGAAGCAGTGGAGAAGACTCGGTGGATAACATAATGATCTGGGGTGCGCTGGATTAACGGGATCATTTTATCTAGTGTTAGGTGGGTCAGAGATCTTTTAATCTATCGTAAAGCCAGGACGGAAGAGGGGAAAGAGGAGAAGACCAGACAGATCACTGGGCTCCGGTGAGCTGATTTGCATACTGTAGGCTGACACTCAGTTTCCATTACATTAAGACAAGTGGCCTGCAGCATCCTTAGCTGGCTCAAACCGCCTCTAATTAAAAACTAACAATCAAGTTGAGGAATTTTCTATTTTGGGGCATGTTGAAAGTTGTGTTATTTTATCTGTGATTTTGCATTTATTTGCTATATGGTAATATTTACACCGTATCACCCAGCTGGATTACCAAAGTGGATAACTTGGGTAACTTTGGACCCCCCAGGGGTCCCCAAAAGCCACAGGCCCACTGTAAATTATTTCTAGTACTTTAACTAATTGAAAAGTTATTCAGGGAATATGCACTTAAAGTACAATTGCAATTAAACTGGGTCCTGCATTATGAACACACAGTTTCTAGTGGTTCTGTCTTGTAGATCGCCCATGTGTCAGAATCTACTTTTGAGAACTTAATTATTTTTGTCTAGATTGTGCTCACATGAAAACATAACATGCACATTTCCATTTTTTTTTTCTGGGGCCTCACTGGAATATTTGCATGATTTAAAGTTCAAAAGTTCAACTCCTGTTCATCTTACACTGGCTCCGGAGGCTAATAGTCGTCAGACTTAATTTCTTTTTCCCATGCTTTACTCAAAATATAAACTTTGTACATGTTCGAGCCTGAATCTATTCCGAAATATGCGAGTGGACAATGCGAACAACCATTGCAACAACCATGGTAATAAAGGCTACAGAACAGACAGAGGGCACCATTTGTATGTAAGTCACTTCAACATTTGAATCTTTTACTTTGTCTAACATCTGACATTATATTATATATTTCACCTTTAAACCTGCAATAACTAATTTTTTGGCCGCTTGGGGGAAGCAGAAACAAGTAATGAACACAAAAATGATATACCTTTTAAGTTTTTAAGGCAAAACTTAAAAGGTATATCATTTTTGTGTATTTACACATCCAGCAGATATGGAGCAACAACAATATTCATTTTCTCACTCTCCTTTTGGTTCTGGTTTGGTCTTCACCAACTTTGGAGGGAAATATCTGGCATTTTCACTGCCAAATTTTTCACTTTATTTACCAGCTAGTTGGTAACATTGTCTGTCATTTGCTATTGTGCAAGTAGCATACAGAGCTTCTTCACTGAAAACAGCGTGCTCCCTACAGCTGAAAACAACACTTCCTCACAGCAGCAAATCAAACTTTACAGAAGCAGAATTTTTTTGAATTGAGCGATACAAATTATAATAGAAGTGACTATAAATTAAAATGCAAAGAGTTTTATTATCTAGCATCAATGCACATAAACCACATGAACATCCCACATTTTAATGAGTCAAAAAAGTAGTGCCTTCTTGTGGATTTACTGTACAAACTGTACATTTATATGTCTACTGCATAGATCTACTGTATGAGTAGTGTATTTTCACTTATCTACCTGGGTGTGTAGTGCAGATGACACTATCTTTGAAGTGTCTCTCGAGACTTGGAGGTATAGTAATGTAGCATTAGCCATTTCAGTAGATTACAGTGGACATATTAGATCATGCGTAGCGGGCCTACATGTATTACACAGTTATACTTCTGGCATCTAATTGATGTTCTCATCCAAAGTGACTTAGAACAGTGGCAGCTGAATCAAAGCACCAGGGAGTTGGTTTTAAAGCTTTATCATTTTAACATGAGAACTGCAGGCACATGTGCTTCTGTTATGCATGTTTATGAGCATGCATGCATCCTGAGCCTATGTGTCTACTTCTGAAGATAGGACAGGAGGGTGAGTGAGTGACTCACTTGTTGTAGAGCACCACGTCAGGCAGCCAGATGTGTTTTGAGGGCAGCCTGACCTTCATCATTCCATCAAACTCCTCAGGGACCCAAGTCAGACGATAGTCCTGCCACTCCTGAGGACCAATAAGAACACAATGCTTAGTCACTCATGCACCAATCACACAGCAGCAAAAAGACATCTTGAGCAGAGAGGAGAGGAGTCTGTCTATCCATCTTTTTATCTGTCTGACGGTCAGTCAGTGGTCAATCTAACACATCACAAGCCACGTAAGCCTAGGGAACATCCTGTGCTGTCGGTCATCTTTAAGCTTACGTCATACTTTTAACTATAAGCCTAAGAGAGAGTGAGAGATGCGCTCATGTCAGCCCTGACCCTGAATGGTCTTTTAAACACACCCAGGCACAAACCAATCAGCATGATTAAAATGCCATCTACAGGAAGGCCATTCCTCTGCGTGTGTGTTGTGCAAGCATGTGTCTGCATCAGCAAACATCTCTATGTCCTCCATGCAACCTTGTGTAAAAAGATGGGCATTATCTTGTTCTCCATGTTGTGGGTCAATCATTGACATTGATACACTGAAGCCTCTGTGACCTGCAACAGCAGCTCTGTCTGGCTCTTCTATGTTATGGCCATGTTGGAGCTGTAATTCCCATGCTAGGTCGTCTGCAGTAACTGTGATGCATTATGGTCATTACAGTTTGTCTTGGCTCAGGACAGCTGTCCTTGGCTCCCCTGCTTATCACTAGCAAGGGATCCATAGAGCACTGATGGCCATTCTACGCTCTGTTACATGTCATAAATCCTAACTTGCTCAGGTGCAAGTGTATTTGTGTTTGTGTGTGAACATGGGACAGAGAAATGCATCAAACTAATCTAATAAATGCAGCGTCCATAAATTATACACCAAAGGCTGTTTTGAAAACTATCATCTCTTTCATTTAAATGTATGTCCAAATTGAACATATGTGTGTTGTAACACCTGCCCTCAAATGCATGTACATATATTGAATAATGTGTGCATGTGGGTGGACGCATTTTTTATATCTCATTTATGTGAATGTGTATACCCACATGTTTTACCATTTTATGGCCCCAGCTGTAAGAGCCAGTCATGTAGAAGAAGGTCACAATGCAGTCAGAGTCACATTATTTACAGGTTTCACAAGGTGAGGTCTCATCCAAAATCACTGACCGATCACTGACTGAATAACTGACCACTTCACCAACTGAGTGATAGCGGTACAGTATTTGTGCAATAAGCTTTATTAATATCTGTTATTTGTGTTTTGAGTGTAAAAAATACACCTGTGGTTCCTGTTCATAAAATTCAACTCCCTTCACATATTTCCCCCGTCAAATTTGGGGTTTTCGCGTATGTGAATTGTTTGACGTCTCTCTTACTGTCTGCGTCTGACACCAATCTTGTGAGTTCTCAGAGCTGCAGCTCCACATGAGCAGAGGCAGGATTAGACTCTGCCAGCCACATCACCAGAGAAACATATGGAACACAGAGATGCATTTCTCCCCCAGTAACTGGACCACTGCTCATACACGTTGGTCTACTGGTCTATGATAATATTGTGGCATTTGATTATATAATGTAAATCAGCATGTATACTGTAGTGCATCATTGAGAGAGTATTATTCACTGTCCATGCTTGTCTAAGTCACATTTGTGACTACTGTCCAAGACCCTCGTGGCATGTGATTAAATTCCACTGATCTGGCAGTCACACTGTGAAAACTAAAATAAACCATCTCACAAAAAAAAACACCACACACACACACACACACACACACACACACACACACACACACACACACACACACACACACACACGCACAAATGTTGGTTACGTCAGGTCAGTAAGATGAGGACAAGATTGTGGCGTCTTACCTGTGTTAGCCAGACGTTTGTGGTCATCACCTGCTCTCTTTCATGCTGCAGAAGAAGAAGACATGTATGTAACAAACCATGTGATTAAACTGGTAATCCAGAAATTCAGTATAGCACTTCCAACAAGTTGGGGTCATATATATGAAAAATCAATTCTGCAAAGCTGAGACATCCTTAACTTTGAATACCTTGGCAGAGTCAAGCTTTAAAAACACTAGATCCTACATGTTTCATAATGCAGGTTAATAGCTTCTTTCATCAGACCAAGTAAATCACTGCATCTTTCAAACTCCACCAGTTTTTAAGTCCAGGTTTCCTGCAGAAAATCTGAAGTCCCCTAAGACCAAGTTGAGACAACCATGATGACATCACAGGGTCGTTGTTTGTTTGTTTGTTTTTTATCAGACTTTAGAAAGCTGCTCCATAACAATACAAGTTGTATTATAAATGTGTTGTTAGAGGCTGAGTAGTACTCTTCCACCTGAACCAATCTTTATGTTTAATATCCATGGAGTGCCCCAATAACTATACAGCTAAACTAATAGATTTCAGTGGAAACATTGAAGATCCAGGTATATTTTAAGACATAAAAATACTCCACTGTGTGTCTATTAGTCTTTCCACTTAAATAAGTTAAACTGCCTTGTTGAAAACCTTTAAGTTATATCTACTCCTTCTCTCTTACTCAAAAACTCTGAATTAATGAATAAGCAAATATTTTACTTTTCACAATTTAACTGCTGGCCACAAGATGTCTCTTACTTCAATGTATAGTTATTTTGCAGTGTGTGTGCACTGGAGGATTCAAGTTTCCACATCACACTTGTCTAAGTTGTATACTGGACCATGATTGGCTCAAAACCTGTTGATGTCACAAACCTTACTCACAGGTACACACCTTAAACTCAACACACTGTGACACCTGAATGCAGAGAAACTTTCCTTCTAAAGCAGATTAATGTGAAAACAAACTCTGCACACATATCATTCTGCACAGTGAAGCTCAAACAACCACATACAATAATAACAAACACATTTTTGAGTGGATGGGGACTTAAAGTTTTCTTTTTTTGAGTGACTTTAAGCATTCATTCATTTGTCCTTATCCTCTTGAGGGTCGCAGGGGGAACTAGAGCCAATCTCAGCTGACATTGGGCAGGAGTCAGCATACACCCTAGACAGGTTGCCAGTCAGTCGTGGGTTAACATATACAAGTATATATAGACAGACAACCATTCACACTCACATTCACAGGCAATATAGAGTCACCAATTAACCTAACCTGCATGTTTTTAGTCTGTGGGAGGAAGCTGGAATACCCACAGAGAACCCATGCAGGCCTTGAAAAGATTTCTATAAAAATGATGAATTCTATAAAAAAATCAGGCCTGTGGCGAAAGACCAATTGATTACCAAACTGATTTGGAATTTCCTGGGATTTACATGATTAAAGTCAACTTCATTCACAGCTCCACTTTTGCAGAGTTAGAAAATCAAATTAAGTGAATGTATCCAGCAGGAAGAGCATTAATCAGCATTAGTGCACTTTTTGCACCTGACAAATGCTTTCTAGATCTAATTAGTATCATTCTTTGGACTGTAAAAGGTGCACCCATATTCAAACAAGCAAGAGCATACTCACCACACTGATGAGTTGGGCCAACGACACCATCAGCTGCACAGTAACCAACTCAGAGCCATTAGTGGCAGGACGGATCAGTTTGTTGTAGTGGGCTGGGTTTAGGAGATGCTCCACCAACCGCTCCTCTGTGTCTGCCCCGAGGCTGCCTGTAATGAGATCACATTATCATCATTGTCATCTGCTGCTATCATGACTCTAAAAAGTTGCAGTCGTCAGTAATTTGACATTATTTAAAAAAAACAACAACAACTGACTTTTGTCAAATCTGAGTACAATCATTAAAGAGCATCAAATCATACTGTGCTATTGAATTTCTTTGTTTGCCCTCTGCCAGCTTTGAGATCCGGCTGTCCATGTGTATTAAGAATGCAAAGCCTTTGAACCATGGCATTACTCATCACTGCCGGCTGGAGCATGTCAGCACAGTTCGATACACACTTCTTACAAGATGTGACATCATAAGAATGAGTCAACCGGTCTGAATGTCTCTACAGCTATCCTTTCTGTTTCTATAGCTCTCTTTGTGTCTTCTGTCTATTCTCCTCTGCTGTGTTGCACTTCTCACCAACTGCCAATCTTTTGTAGCTTTGGGTTACTTTCACTCAATCTCTCACTTCATTTCTCCCCTCTTTTCCCCCCATCCCATCATCTGTAGCACACTGTAGTCATGTCTGTGGGATGGTCAAGTTTGGGCAGAGCTGTCACAACACCACACATGAGGGGAGGCGTTTTACTGAGAGACACATGACGCATAAAGTGAAAACAACTGTTCTGTGCCTCCTCTTTCCTTCCTCTCCCACTATTTACTCCCTGCCTCTCTGGCATCTGCTGGCTCCTGTGCAGCATCTTTTCTCACAGTTACCTCACACCTTCACCCTGAAGGTGAACACAGGTTGCTTACTGTTAACTTGGTACAAATGTTGTCATATTCAAACCTGCTATTTTAGAGGCTATTAAGGGTGAAGGAAAACAAACACTGACTGACTAACAACTGTGAGATGAAACATCTATTTCTCAAGGACATCCTTAGACACAAAACATCAACATTAACAGACAAGAAAAAATGAAGATGAAACCTAATAATAATAATAATAATAATAATAATAAAATGTGTCAAAAATAATATAAAATAAAATACACATAAGAAACTAAAATACATTTTTAAGCAAAAATGCCAAAATATTTGCTGCTTTTAGCTTTTCAAATGTCATAATTTAATGCTTTGCTTTTTCATGCATGATAGTAAACTAAATATCTTTGGATTTTGGTCTGTTGGTCAGATGAAAAAAGACATTTAAAGGTATCACGTTTGAATCAATAACCAGCATTTTCACTATTTTCTGACATTTTATTGACAAAGTAATAATGATCTCATCTAGTAGGGCTGCAATCATTAGTTGCAGCCCTACTAGAATGATTAGGCCACAAATCAATCAATTTTGATAAAGTATCAAAAGTCAGGATTTGCTGCTTCTTCAGTTTCATATCATTGTAAACTGAATATATCCTTGGGTTGGTTTAAACAATTTGAAGCAATTAAAGCAATTTAAAGACGTCACCCTGGGTTTTAGGAAATTGTGATGGCCCTTTTCTTGTTTTCTAAAATGTTACATAGCCTATAGATCAATTCATTAAGAAAATAATAATCAGATTTATCAGTAATGACAATAATCATTAGTTGCAGGCCCGATCAATAGTACTGAAAAATGAAATGTATAAGCTGCACAGGCTAAAAGAGACAAAGTACATAGATACATACAGCCAAATACAAAAAAGAAGAACAGGTACATTTGAAATAAGCATGAATTTTGAGATTTGTGTCATCTGTGATAAAATTATATAAGAGAAATACTGAGACAGAAATTAAAATGCTGGAAACAAACTGGATGTATCCCACTCATTTTTCCAAGTTTCTGAGTTCATCTCTGACACTCTGTCCTCCCCCTCTGATTCTCCCTTGATCTCCTTCTTCCTCCTCCCCTCCCTCTTGCCCTGTAGCGCTGCTGTGTTCACTGAACAGGAATGATAGCCTCTGACTCTGGATCAATGAGGACTCTATCCTTGCCACGTAAACTCAACATGCAACCTTTTAAAAGAAAATTCCGCTGTTTCCCATGTCCCATGTCTTCTGTCTCATTTTCTTTTACACTTTCTCTCTTTCCATCATTTGAGCCAGCCTGTGTTTTCACCTCACTTCCCTGACTGTCTCTCTCCCTCTCTGTCCTTCCTGTTATCTCCATCTCCATCGCTGACAGCCACTATCCATTTATTGCCCCTTTGCTTGGTAATCCAACATCATCAATACACATCCTGTCAGCACATGTGTGTAGCACCCTGGTTGTTTATTGTGCATGATGTGCAGGCTCTCTTTTTATTTGTACATGTATCTTTTTGTGTGCACATATTCATGAGGGAAATAAGCCTTGCTGTCTGTGTCGGAGCCATATGAGTAATGTATATTATATCCAGAAGCACAAGGCAATAACACGGTCGGATGAGGCAGAGAGCTAATACACTTCACTTAAACAATGATGAAGCAGAAAACAGTCGCATTCCCATCAGCTGTGCTCCTAATATAAATGGTAATTTCATGCTCAAACTAACTACATGACAACTTAAAAGTGCTGCTAAATTAGTGATATTCAGCTATTTTTCTGTATTAGTTTTAAATCATAATTAGGCATATAGAAGAATCTGCACATAAATGAATTCAAAGGCAGATTTTAAAGCAAGGTCTCAAACAGCTCTGACTGTATGGATCATCCCCAGTGCTTCAGATAAACCTTACAACATTTCACTTCATTAAGATGTCAGACCTTTTGGGAGGCATCATTACTATGGGAGTAATGTTGTGTTCTTTCATTTAAATGAGTACTCAGAATCTCCAGTAATCAGTTAAAAACCACCAAAACAAAGTGCAAGATGACTATTGTTTATGATTTTTGCAAAAGTTTAAATCAGACATAATTATCTCTGTCAGCCTTTTCCTGATTCTGTGACATAAGTGGGATTTTAAGGGCAACTGTATGCAGCAGTATTCCACCCAGATCCACTGATAAACACACAGTTGATGGGAAAGAAAGAAAAATAATGTTAATCAAAAAACAAAAAATAATGGAAGCTTTAGGCTTTAAACATTTTTTAATAAACACGTTAATAAATAGTTAAAAATGCCTACAATTTAAAGGGATGCACAGAGTAATGAGGCCACACGAGCATAAAAACCACTGAACCACTTAGAGCAACGATTAGTTTTATAGGCAGGTAGAGTCAGCTAGAGTCAGGTAGGTTCAATATGTTCCTTGTGATTTGCTGGTCACAAAAAACTCCCTCAGATCCCTCTGTTCACAGGACTGTTCAGGCTGTTTCAGATATCTCAACAACATGATGAGAAATCTCAACCAAGGCCAAGCATGAGTGATTTTTTGTGTATCTACCATGTTTTGCATATATAATTTTTATAGGATATCTTAACATTGTGACATATGGCATGTTGGAACATTTTCATTATTTTCTTATGAACCAATGTATTAATTTAAATCAAAACAGTCAGGCATCTGTATGTATTATGTGTTTTATGCAGATCTAGATGAAGAGGCAGATTAAAAACTCCTTTCTGTTATCAAAATAAAATGAATTTAGAGCATTGTGCAGCCTTGGCTTAAATTTCCACTTTCTGAATCTTTGTATTTTTGCTTATTTTTAGCTCATCTGAAACATTTGCATGGGTTCAGGATGAAAGTCTAGACTAATATTGTACGGCACTGAGACAAATTAGAGACACAAACAGAATTTCTTATCTCGAGAACAAGGCTGCAAAAAATATCTACACACTCCATTCTCGTCGCCGCACAAACATGTTAACTCAGCTGCTCATCTTCAGCACTTATTAAAGCTTCTAAACAAAGACTGATCTTTTCAGCCCCGCCGCTCTCTGTATCCCTGTCTCCACACACGACACTATGTCGGGCTAAAGGCCGAGTTGAGTGGTTGTAATGTTGCTGGTAGCTCAGGTTGTATTCTGGTTGTTTTCCAGTGCAAATATTGCAAACTTAATGTGACACTATGAATATTTCAGCAAGGCTCCCCATTAGACCCTGGAGCAAGGGAAGTTACACATCACCATTCACATGCAAACACACACACTCACACACACACACACACACACACACACACACACACACACACACACACACACACACACCTCAGTAGCACAGGAACAGATGTGTAGGATGAGATGGTAGCCATGTTCACTGTACGATTGCTTCTCAACTACATCCGTTTCTCTTCCCTTGCTTTAAATAGCCGTTTATCTTTACATGCTGATAGAAAGCGTATAGGTCTTATTCCTGTTTTTGTAGAACTCAATATATACAGTAACTGGTTCCATTATACAAAATCAATCAATCCTCAGATTTTACATATTTACAATGCTACTTAGAGGGCTGAGTCCACACACGCTGCAAAGACAAATGTGGAGAAAATGAGGGTGAAGCGAGAGCGAAATTGAATTATCCCGCTAAGACTATTATAGTGATGATCTCTATTTATACAGCTCGCTCAAATGAGGAAGGTTGGAGGGAAAGTAGGGTTGCGTTGTCTCCTCTCTGTGCTCTGCCAAAGAGGCTTTTTGGCTGCAGCTAAGACCTTTTATGCAGAAATATTCTTAAATCAATAATGGAGAGATCCATTGATCTACTGGCAACACCCAATTGGCTCTGTAGTGCCCATAGAACTGAGATATTAATATTGATCCTCCATCTCGCTACAATATTACAGCACTCCGAAAACAAAGACATCCCTACTGTGGACTAAGTGGAGGTGGGAGCTTTATTGTCCCGAGGTTCAATAAACTCTAGTCAAGGATTTGTATCCGTCTTTTTCAGATTTCCACTTATTTCTGTTCTCATAAACAACAACTCCATGATACAAATACTGTGTAATACTAAAATACTCACAAAGGCATTAATAAAAGCTCATTTTGTATGATGGTTGCAAAAATTTAAAATAAGGAGAGAAAAGCAAAATACCTGATGAAAATGGGGAAACAACACTTTTATAAATGACCAATATCAAAACATTGGCATATACATCAAATGTCCAAGAGAGCAATTTTAAGAGTTAAAATAAGTATTTGCAAAATACAGTTACCCGCAAGACAAATACTGAGACACAAAAACACCAACTATTTAAGATAATACTCTGATTTAAAGTGACAGGAGTCTGTGGATCTCTGCGCTAACTGTTTCATATGCAGTGGACCTTATTACAAATATCTTTGCTGCTTAAAGATAATGTATTATCATAGTTCATAATTTGATTAATAGATTCTTAATTCAAATAGGCCTTGAAGGATCATTTCACAGTTGTTCATGTCTGTCTTAAAACAATATTCAGGTGCCCAGATAAACATGGAAACAAGCTTTTTCTTTTTGCACCCATTCTTCCTGTTCATACTGGCCATTAGAAGACCCAATTCTTGTTTTTTGTTACTTTTGTTTAATCTCTTAAAACTCTGCAGACCCTTCAACAAATATATGATCACAAATGTATACTGTGGGACACAAAATTGTTCAATCCCTCAAGATCAAATGTGCAATTTTGTAACTTTACCTATAACTGTTTTTGTAATTCTAGTCCACATTTTAGGGTTACCAAGTGTCCAAAATACACTTGAAGTTTCCATTTAATTTGATGGCACAGTTATGAAAAATGGCATCTTACTGTATGTTTGAATACATCACTGTCAAGGGTTGTTTGTTTTAAATTTTCTAACATAAACTGATGTGTTCCTTTATGTGCTGAGAAAGATCTCCTACTTCTTAGCAAAATAAATCATTTAGAAGCCCACAGGGTAATCTGATGGATGCATTGTCACAAAGCTGGAAAACAAAGCTGCCATTCACACATAGCTCAAGAAAAGTTGACTCCTTTGAGATACACAGTTTTCACAGGGCAGCGACAATGAGTGATGTAACCTTGGTGAACCAATGGGACAAGCAGAAACAGAACATTTTGTCAAACAGTGCGTCATTTTGAAGTCACATTTATTATATATATTAATATGTCATATTAACGAATTGGAACATTTATTTCCTATGCTGTGCACACACACTTGAAGTCACATCAGCACCAATTAAAAGGGGAACATATTAACGTGTTTTTTGACAACTGAAGCTGCAATACTTATATTGGGGATATACTGTACTGTATGGTTTATTTGTATAATTTACAGCCCAAGGACATCAGCTGTTGGATGGATGACAGTATGGATTTATAGATGTGCATATTTCAGGGATTGCAATAAAACAAAGCCTTTGAACTGCATAATGCCTCTCATAACAGTTATTATTTGAGCATTATTTGGCTACCCATAAATCCTGAGGGCGTTTTATCACCAGGCTGAAGCCTGCTGTCTGAGAATATATTATAATATGTGCACATGTGTGAGATAGCATATTGCCTGTCTGATAGAAATACCTGTATCTAGATAACAATTTGAGCTTTTTCCTTATCTTGCATAAGCACAGTTTTATCAATACAGTAAAACATATTTGTTCTCTCTGCAAAAACATTTATTTCCTTGTTCATAGGCATATTTTTCTCAGTTTTTATTGTACTGCAGGCCACATCAGAGGAAGGTATGCTCCATTGTATAAATAACGACATCAGAGCAGCACTGCACTGCTTCAGGAAGTCAACCTTTTTTTTAAATAATACTCTTGGACAAATTCAAAATTAAAACTCTTAACTTTCCAAATGTCTCTTATCTGCCTCTTCTTCTCCAGTGCTTAAGTTTCTATTAAACCTCTGTGCTCTCCCTCTGCTTCCCTCTAATCTCCAGGGCCACACACTGCTGTGTGCCACTACTACTGCTGCACATTCATTCACTCTCTCTCTCTCTCTCTCTCTCTGTCTCTCTCTCTCTCTCTCTCTCTCTCTCTCTCTCTCTCACACACACACACACACACTCACAAACACACACAATCTTGCACAAATCACACATGAGAGCACACTGTTTTACACACGAAATCACACACGGTCTCACATACGAATGTGGGCCTCTGTTGCGAGTCTGCTGTGCATTACTAATCACAGATGGTGCCATATCCGCTGATCTGGTCCTGTTGCTGCTCTGTGTGTTGGGAGTCAGTCCAAAGAGATAGAGAAAACGAGAGAGCCAGATAAAGGCAGAAAGTGACAGAGAGAGAGAGTGAGAGAGAGACAATAGGACGGCTGTTGTAATGTGCACGTTGAGATGCTGCAGAGATCTGCGGTGCAGCAGAAAAGTGATGACAGGCTAACTGACTGAGCAGAACTTTCTAGGCTCTAGCCCTGCCAAGGAAATGATTAGTTGACACTCCCTTACTGCACACATACAGTAAAGTGACAAAAATTCACATTCACGCATGAAAAGAAAAGAGGAAGACAGCAAATAGATCTGTTTCAAAATGCAGCTGATAAAAGTTAATTTAACGTCCTTTTTTGATAAGACTGTTGCACACTGTGCTTCATATCCAGTAACCCCAACATCAGGTCAACTCAGACCAGACCACAGACCTGTTTATTATGCATGGCCTTCTGGGGGAATGACAAGAGACATCCTCCTCACACAACCGGATATATATCCTTGAGCGTCCTTGCACGGCCACTGAAGGTGAGACTCCGTTTGTGTATGTTATCTAAGAAAGTAGTGTTGTGGGCCCATAGGTGTTGAAGTTATGACTTTTCTCAATGTCATTCTATCATCACCAATATTTGCTCTGACGTTGTGATTCGGATATGTTTGTTCTTTAAAATGGTGCATAAACTCACAAACACACGTCTCATCTTTTCATATATGTAAATGTGATATGAAGGTTACAAGCATGGGTGCCATCATTCATCAATGTTAACATCATTCTCTAGCACATGTTGTTTTGTTTTCTTAGTGTATTATAATTATAATTGTTTTGCTTGCCTCTTTGCAGGGGAAGTAATGAGAAATATTACTGTTTTACTACAAGCTAATGCTCCAGGTGTGTGTGTGTGTGTGTGTGTGTGTGTGCGTGCGTGCGTGCGTGCGTGCGTGCGTGTGTGCGTGCGTGCGTGTGTGTGTGTGTGTGTGTGTGACCATGTGCTCATTTTGAGTGTTTCTTCAAGCATGTGTCTGTGTGTGGATTGAGTTTATAGTCTCTGAGGATGATGCTAATCATATTTTCTCCCTTAAGGAAAGATGACTCATTAGTACCCAGCTGCTTATGATGCTCCTTAAAGTGATATTTCATGTTGGTAGTATTATCTCTTTTAATGCACAACCCACCTTTCTTTGAACTCTGGAATGATCAAGAAAATTGAACTGATTGCTCAGTGGAGCCAAATCTTACGCAGCAAGTTCAGAGGAGCCTCACAAACAACACACAGTATTGTCAGTCAATTTAATTTCTATAAGTTAAAAAGAAATTTCAAGCTTAATTAATTTTTAATTAGCTTTACCATTGCTGATATTAAGCATGGAACTAACAGTTACTCTCTCGGCTACTGACTTTTATCTATAAGATGTCAGAAAATGTTGAAAAATGTTTTTAAAGAAAATTATTTTAAAGGCCATGTTGACCTCTTCACATACTTCAAATATTTTTATTTTATTTTATTAATTTAATTTAGTCCACCAATAGTCTAAAAGCCAAACCTTTTACATTAACTATCATATCAGACAAAGAACAGCAGATATTTCTCATAAGTGAGAAGCTGAGACAAGATAACTCGTTTTCAATCCTAGATATGAAAAACATTTAATTCTCAAAATAGCTACCAATTAATTTTGGGAGGGACAGTGACACAGCAATGAAAGAGTCATTTCCTCCAAATTTCACAAATTTAAATTTAAATTTTCACAAATTAACTAATCAATCGACTAATCGTTGCAGCCCTACAAGAACACTTTCCATTTTCCGTTTTGTCTTTATGTATATCTATATGTTCTTTTATCTGTAAAACACTTTGTAAATGTATTTTTGAGTATGATATTTAATTAAAATGATCACTTAAGTCAAACATGAACTCACTGTAAGCCTGCTGTTATAATATCACATGTTTGTTTTGTATGTGTTCATCCATGTTTGTATCTCTTCCACACACTCTATCCGTACTGGTCAAAATGTTTGATCTTTTACTGTTTGTCTATGTGATTGCTCCTAGATGTATTATGGTGAACTGGTAAAGCCCTCTTTGTGCGTGTGTGCGTGTGTGTGTGTGTGTGTGTGTGTGTGTGTGTGTGTGTGTGTGTGTGTGTGTGTGTGTGACAGAGAGAAAGTAAGAGTATGTTGTCGCCATGGGTGATGATGAACAGTTAGTGAGTGCAAGGCAGATGGCCAGGCGTGTGTGAGTGGAATGAGGTGTGTTTGTGTGTGTGGTTATGTGTGCTACAGTATACAGGCAGTGACAAACAGTCTTTTTGCTTGGAGGCACTAAACTGGCCTCTGCCCTTTCACTACTATAGATTGGCTGAAAACATTAAGGCAGCCATAACTCAGCCAATCAGCTGATGTGATTTTCACTTGGCCTGGGGAAAACCCTCGCTGAACAGAAATTAACACCAAATTAGAGCCAACTTACTGAGGTAAAATATGTCCCAATACCCTAATAGCTTTACACTTAACACATACCTCATTTGCTCCAAATGCGCTGCAACAACAGCCTTATCTACTCACTGCACGTCCTCCATAAAGACAAAAAGACCATTTATCTGTCTAAGCTGTTATATACTGTAAAGGAGGCTTTTCCTGTACTGCCTGATGACACATCATTTGTCCTTGATGACAGGATGTAGTTGTTTTAGCTCAACCTGCCTCTCATTAACCTGCCCACTCAATCCAAGACCTCAGTGTTAATGAGAGAGAGCAAGGTAAGTGAGTGATAACACAGTCTCTCTCTCTCTCTCTCTCTCTCTCTCTCTCTCTCTCTCTCTCTCTCTCTCTCTCTCTCTCTCTCTCTGCCTCTCTAAAATAGGCCTATACACTGTAATATAGTGAGTGTGTTTGTGTGTGTGTGTGTGTGTGTGTGTGTGTGTGTGTGTGTGTGTGTGTGTATGCTCATTAACAGACTTCACTATCTGCTGTTTGTGTTGTTTCATGCATTTAATCAATCAGCAGACATGTATGTAAGAAATGTATTAAAATATATTTAATTGCTTTAAATTATTAAAATGTGTTCAAAATATGGCCCATTTCATCTTATTTGCAGCCAAATTAGATTTAAGCAGAGAGCCCCAATAGAAATATATAAAAAGGCTCACTAATAAGTCCATACAGGAATATTACTGAGATACGAGAACACATGGTGTTACTTTATAAAGTAAGGTATCTAAACGCAACATATTGAGAACAACAGACCCATGAACGTCAATGATTTATTTTAGGTTTTAAACCGATAAAACCGATAATATTAGATACAGCATTTGCTGGTGTTTCGGCATTGTGCGCATGTAATATATGGAGTGGGCAATGTTTCCCCACTACATCATTCCGCCGCGCTCGATGCTGTTGTGAAAAAGATGGTGACACAGCAATGAAAGAGTCATTTTCTCCACCTCTGCCTCTTCTCAGCATCTAACCACTCCTTTTGTTTTCACACTCACTCCTTCATCACTTTCAAGAAACCCATTCCCTGGATACACAAAACGCACGGTGGTTTTGGCCCTGTAAAGGTGACGATGCATACAAAAGCGCATCGATGGAGCCATTAGGCGAAGAAGTTAGGTTACTCACCTCCAGCAATGGCGAGGAGAGCCAGCAGCAGCAGCTGAGGCCAGACGTCCATCATCATACGTGCGTCCGAGCGCTCTCCGAACCCGAAAGGTGTACACCGGAGGCCACCCAAAGCACACCCGCAGTGTTACTCCCCTCCTCCTCGCTATCCAAACCTTTTCCTTCACTCTCTACCTGGCATGGTGACGTCAGAGCTGTCCGTCGGTCCACACTTCTTCTCGGTAGATAGGGTAAAATATAAATATCTCGGCGGACCCAGGTAAGCTCTGCGCTGGGTCGTGTGGTCTGTTGCTGGCTGTCCGTGCTGAACACCGCTCAGCGATGCGACGCGGAGGAGAGGCGGGGGTGGAGCGGGAGGAGGGGAGGGGGAATGGGGGGTGGAGGATGTGGCATACCTTAGAGGCTCCACAGACCAGACAGCGATGCCAGTGTCTTCCCCACACAAAGTCACATATCACCATATAATAGTCAGTGCTCTTGGGCGCGTTCAGAGTGTTTGTGGTGCTCAACAGTGACTTTATGGTGACCTTGTCAAACTCTTTCATCTCTATCAGCTTTATCTTTAGCCTCAGGCCAAATAGTTGTATGATATTTCATATCATCTCAAATTTAGCAGAGTACACTTTTTTGTCAGGCATCATAAGAACATTTAAGGGATAGTATATTTTGCCTAGATGCAAAATGGATGACTCTAAATATAATTGTTTAGAGTAACACAATCAAAGGTAGCTGTGTGTCCAGGTGTTTCTCTCACTGCCCTGGTTTCCATGTGTTTCTCACCTCACATCTGAGCCCATTAAAATAACCTCACACCACCTTATCTTTCCAGGACTGACTGACCATAATGTAATCATTATTCTGTGAACAATCCCTCTAAATGTACCCTCTAAAAGCTGGAGGGGATATGTCTTGTCTGTTTTTTATTGTTTCTACTTCAAATGTTCCCCCAAAGTGACCTCTAATCCCAATACACAAAGTCAAGCATGCAAGAGCCAAACAGAAAAGGGGGGGGCGCGCGGGGGGGGGGGGGGGGGGGGGGGGGGGGGGCGCAGGGCAGGTGCAGAGGACGGAGTGCAGCCAGATAGACACAAGTTAGGATGAATATAGGCACTTGCTGCTCCACTCTGCTCACTGGGCAGTCAGTGCTGAGATTTGGGTACAAGATAATAGGAGAACTATGACAATTGATTTGGATGATGAGGGGAGGAGGGAATGCAGCAAATAAAGAGGGGTACCAGACACACACACAAAAAACAGTAGGGAGGGAGGGGAAGGGTGTCAGAAAAGTGTGGGAGGCAGGGAGAGAGGGATGCATGGATGGAGGGGGAGTAAACAAAGTAAATAGGAGCGAAGGGTGGAGGGAGGAGGCAGTTGCCGTGGTGACTAAGAGAAACCAGAAAGCTCTAAGAGGAAACGACCTGTTTCTCCTTCATTTTGTCTATTTTCATCACCCACACACACAAAGAAGAGTACACATGCACAGCTGGCGCACACACACATACAGTCATGCATAAATGCACACAATGCATACACACACGCACGCACATACACACATGTACATAGGCATGCAAACAGGAAAACTCTTTCACAGTAATGTCTTCCTCTCTCATGCTATCTTTATACACTCTTCCTTTCGCCCTCTCTCCCTCTCTCCCTCTCTCCGTACAACCCTTCCTTTTCTCCCTCTCTACCTCTCCTCTGCAGTGAATGAGCTGACCTGACAGTGCTCCTCCTCTGCACTGAGTGCTGTGAGTCTCTCTCTGAATTATTTAAAAGCTGGGACCCCCACGAGTGCTTGTCTTCCCCTAACACCCCCTCACGGTCCCTCTCTCTCTCTTTTTTGCTCTGTCCCTTCCTCTCCGACTGTCATTCTGTCTTCTGTTGGCTTAAATTATTTCCTGTGGTTCTGTCATATCTGGGCAACACTTTGATTACCGTTGTCTGAATCACAGGCTGATTAATAGTGTAGGACTCAGCAAATTAAAAGGAAGGATTATTTGCAGTGGTCAGATGTAACCAAGTAAATTTACTTCATTACATTTTAGAGGCAATATTATACTTTTATTTCACTACATACATTAGAAAATGTATGATATTCTTACAAAACATGATGTTCTGTACGGCACAAAAAGTATGTTAGCTCCAACTTGCAACAATTAAATGGTGATTACATATTTATGCATCAACAATAATAGTGAAAATAATACAATATAACAGTGACATTATACTACATAATGAGTGATTTAATACTTTAAGCACATTTTGAATGCAGGACTTTAACTTGTAACAGAGCATTTTTAGTTTTTAGTGTTGCTACTTTACGTACTTAATTCATCACTAACTAGTTAAAAAATGTCCACAATGCAGAATGATACATATTATGCATAAGAATGATGTTAGAAACCAGGAATATAAAATTGGATGGAGACCAAATTCAACACTCCCAAAAACAGACTGAAAAACACTAGAAGAATCGTACGTCTGACACCTCGGGCTTACTGTTTATTTTGACCTACTTTGTGATTTAATTAAGAGAACATAGAGAACTAACTACAACAGATCACACGGATGGAAGGAAGGGTGACGGTTAGCAGTGTCTGTTGTTGTGTAATACCATTTGTGACACGTTTGTGGACAGAAGGATGGCCAAGTTTAGAGATGGCTCCCCCTGAAAACATGAAAACCTGGGTGCAAATGTATGAAAAAACTGCCTCGCTGAAGTGTCTTTGAGCAACAAACACATTTGTTCTGGAGTCGACCATGCACTCTGAACCCTGACGAGTGGTCGTGTAATCAATAGAGTACAACAAAAATCTGATTTGTGAGCTGACAATAACAGCAGTGAATTACTTATCACTTACTAGACTTTTTGTCTGCTCTGACATTACATGTTGCCATTCTCCATTCACAAACCGAACGGGCTATTCTGTGGGGGAGTTATATTGCTACTATGGCCACGGTTATTCATAGCTCATTTTATATTGCAGTCTGTCTCTCCTCCCTCTTTTCTCTTATTTCTCTCTCCTCCCTCTCCTCAATCCCTGTAGAGATGGCCCAACCTCACTCTAACTAATCACCATGGCAACCTGGTAATCCCTGAACAGAAAAAGTCTCTCTCTATCGCTCTCTCTCTCTCTCTCTCTCTCTCTCTCTCTCTCTCTCTCTCACTCACACACACACACACACACACACACACACACACACACACACACACACACACACACACACAACAGGGCTGCATGCACACATGGGCACATTCACACTCGCACACACACACACACACACACACACATCACCCACACACTGACTCTCTAAGTGATGCAAAAAAATACACATTTACTGGTAAGACATATCTTACCACAAACATGTGCTTCCATGCTTCCATCCATTGTGGGGATAAAGCTTATGTGTGTGTGTGTGTGTCTGTGTTGGCAAGGTTTTAAATACACCACCGTTTGGGGAAAAAAGGTTGTGTGAGTAAATGCTATTTGTGTGAACGCTATCTATCTTTGCATTTTGTATGCGTGCTCAAATGTGTGCTCATGTTTGAATGTGTGAGCATGTGTGAGGTTGCGTGTGTGTGTGTAACTGTAATTGATTTCACACTCAGGTCAATGGTTTTACAGCTACATCAGAAGAGCACACAGATTCATCCTGGTTAGATTCTCATCTCTGTTTCAGTGGCTTTTCCCCTGAAACCTTGCCTTGACTTGTGCTAGCAGCTTATCTATTAATAAAATGGTTTGTCTTCAGTTAAACTCAAATTTCCTTTATTTGCTGAATAAATGTCTCACAACAATAATATACAGCCCACATCATGGTGTGGTTGAAATAAATCGGACAATATCCAACAATCACCTCATACATACATCATTTATGCATATTTAGGTTAAGGTAGGGCTCACAATAAGTAAGATAGCTTTTTCATAACGTCATATTTAGATTACAGCGAGGGCACAAGAATCGACATGATATTCACATATTTATTTGTGCACTTAAACATTTTTGCCTATTGGGTACTGTAATGTTATAAGACCCCTCCCACTACACTAATTCTAATCATCTAATCAATACAGCTCTTTCTCTTGACAGACAGAGTGGTTGGCAAATGACCCTTATTTTCACCATGGATCGATAGGGTGATTGACATGTCAGATGGATGAATAAATATACTCCAATCAGGTGTATTGATCTTATAGACCAAAGCCTAACTGACAGGCATGGTGCTAATCGATTATATCAGCACCTCTGTGTTTATCATAAGCCTCTGCACTTTCTTTGAAATTTTAAATTGATTACATTAAATGCAGTGCATTGTTTTAGGTATTGCAGAAATCAGTTTGGTTTGCATGGTATTTACAGTCTGTGAAGTCCGTCAATGGGCAAATACACTCAGCAGTGGAAGAAGGGATGGTTTTCCTGTATCTGTAAATGAATTCAGTATAGCCCGTGTGTGCCTGCTGTTGTGTGTTTTGTTGATTTTAGACTGCAAACTGGCAGCACTGCAAAAATATGAAATTCTGGTCATTGTAGTATCTGATTTGACCACTAGGTGGCGCATGTAGACAGCGCAAACATGCCCAAAGTTAATAATATAGATTTATTTAAGTAGTACACCAGAGAATCCCAAGCAGCATGTCTTTGAGTATGTGTGTATGCACATGTATTAGCAAGTTTATGTGTGTGTATCTGTGCGCGTTTGTGCATATATGTGTCATATGTATCTCGTGTGCATTTGTGTCCCAATGTGTTTATTTGTCGTCTGTGCATGGTCAGTGTGACCTGAGCACAGGATGCTGCAGGGTCATGTGCTCCGCTCCGGTGAAAGGCAGTCTGTGCGTGTGGTAGTGGTGGACCAGCTCGGGGATACTGGAGAAGACACAGCTACTCTGATCCAGTGTGTAGCCCAAGCCCTTACTGCTCTTAGTCTGGGCCACAATGATGTGCACACAATTCTGGCTGGTCCTAATGGAGGAGGAAACAGAGAGAGACACACAAAATATTGTCAGCTGAAATACTGTCAGGCTAGCAAGTAGTAGTTACATAGCCCCAGTTACAGCTAAGAATATTAAGACGATAAGAAACAGAAGCATTATATAGATGTCATAATTAAAGGATTTGCTCTTTTATCTGTCTTTCCCTAAATGAGGCTGGGCGTTTTCCAAGTTCAGTGGATGTGTAAATTGAGTTAATGATGTAGACTCTCAAATGAATGAGCAGCGTGCAACAAATGTGCACTCAGGCGTATGCACACACACGCGCACACACACAATTCTCCTAAAGAACCTGTTCCTGGCACACTTAACAGTAGTGTCTTCTCCACAAATGACACACATCTCATGCATGAACACCTCAGAGATTGCCACAATAATGCCAGATACTCCAGCTCCTTAGTTATATCATAATATAGTCAAACAGTGTTAAAGGCAAAATCAGTGAACACCAACACCTAAACGCATTTTCCAAAATTGATGCATTCTTATTTATTCTATTGAATACACTATATAACAGGATACGTGCCATAACTGTGACTGTTTTTGAACCGACAGGAGGACATGTGGCATAATAAAAGGAAAAAAAAAAATCAGAGGGCCATATTTTAGATTCCCAATGTCACCATTATAACTCTACCGAAGTAGAACTGAGATCATGATGTGGCAAAACAAAGGGGGATAAAAATAGCAACATAAATAAATATGGACATGTTGCATTATAAAGCATGCCTGTTCTGTGCTCAACAAACACACGCATGCGCACACACATACGCACACACACACTCACACACTCACACATTCACACGCACGCACAAAGGCGAAACACACATCTGTGCACTCACTTCAGAGCGATGGAGTACTTGCTGGTTCCTGATTCGCTGTCTCTCACCAGGAAGCTGGCTTCCCTGCAGCGCTGCAGCTGAGCCTCAGCCTGCTGCCGACTCACACTGCCATGGTACCAGCTTGGAGAGGCGGGGTGGGTGGGAGGGTGGGGGGGAGGGGAGGGGAGGGAGGAGGGGAGATTCAGAAAGAGACAGAAGATCAGTGACATATAGCACAGTGACATATGGAAATAAGTCAGATGTCAAGTTAATGATAGGTGATGATGGTGAGAGAGAGAGACGGAGAGAGAGAGAGAGAGAGAGAGAGAGAGAGAGAGAGAGAGAGAGAGAGAGAGAGAGAGAGAGAGAGAGAGAGAGAGAGAGACAGATAGAGAGAGAGAGACAGAAAGAGAGAGAGAGAGAGAGAGAGAGAAACAGCCCAACAAAGATTTACAGTCACCGTAAATCAGACAGATTTATGTTGAGGACTGAATGCATTTACAGTTTCAAAGGTGAACTTGAGAGGCCAAACAGATAAGTAAATGCGTAAACAAAATGCATGTGTCTGTGCAGAGGGTCGAGGGAGGCCTATTAAGACACAAGGTGGTGCTGACAGTGGCTACAGGCTAGAGCCATATATAAACAGGCTGTATGTGGCCTTAATGCCAGGAGGCAAAACACACTGACATTCAGCCACAACATGAGAGGAACAAATGCTAACATACTCTGAGTATGTTCCTCACATGTTCCATTTGAACAGAAAGGCCATGCTTAGTGAGATGAGGGAAAAGGAAGGTTTAAAGTTAAAACGAGGTCTCTCCTGTCTATTCAATCAAACCTCACCTCAAGGGTGAACTCTCCATCCAGAGCTAGCACCTCATTCGGAGAGAGTGTGCTTCAAGGGTTGCTGCTAGCTAACACTCTCAGAAATATATAACCAATTTCACTAAATATTTCCTGCAGTGCCATGTTTAATATATTATATGTGACATTTTGGCCAAGAACACTGGCAGCATTTGGACTGTATTTGACCTTGTGAGCCATCACATTAAATATTGATGTAAATCTGCTTGATTGCTTCACAACTTTCATTAAGGCGAAATAAATTTGCAGCCAACACTGAAGAGTGCATTTTTTTCAGTGCAAACATAGCTAAATCTGTCTGTGTTTTTACAGGCAGGGGGACAAGAATTTCCACTTTACTCTGTAGAGTTAATGAGAAATGTGGTGTTAATTTTGATAAGTACTAACAATACAATGTTTCAGCACTCAGCTAATTTCCTTAATTCCCTCTACTCACTAATCTTGTTCAGGGTTGCAGGGGATGTTGTTGACCATTTCAACATGAAGCAGGAAGGATAGTCAGAAGGGATATTACAAATGTATCAAAAGTTTAATACACGTTTAAACTCTTGTTTCCAATTCATCTGACCTGTATGTTTTTGTACTATGGGAGCAGTCTGGATTTGAATCCAGGACTTGTTTGCTATATAGAGAACTATGTACTATATATATATATATATATATATATATTTAAATTGATCATATTAACTGTTATTTATACCAAAATATGTACAAATGTGTTCCTAGTCAGTACGGGTCCATTAATTCTTATACAATGATGTAAAATAGATTCAAATATTTTCAATTTTTTTGCTAATATTGACATTTTGAGTCTTTAATTGTGTTGATATATTTTCTGAAAATGTACAGTATCTTGTGAACATGGCATCAACATCAAATAATCAATTCATTGCATACCTTCCCCTTTGTGATGTTACCTGTATGCCTATAATAGTGTGTACAGATGTGTATTCTCTTTCCTTACCTCTGCTTCTCCAGCGGCAAGTTTGGCTCCACTTTGGCTGCCTCCCCATCCAGTGGGGCTCCAGGGGAGGTAGGTGAGGGAGGTGAAAGTTTGTTGGGGCTGGAGGAGGGTGAGAGGGGTGAGAGTTTGAGGGTGGGGAAGGAAGGAGAAGGGGGGTGTGAGAGGGGAGAGTTTGAGGATAGGAGAGGAGGGAAAGGAGGGAGAAGAGGAGGAGGATGAAGAAGAGGATACAAGTGTTTTGTGGTTCCAGCTCTTCTGTCTCAGAGTGTGTTGCTGCTGCTGCTGCTGCTGCTGCTGCTGCTGTTGCTGCTGCTGCTGCTGCTGCTGTTGTTGTTGTTGCTGCTGCTGCTGTGGCTGCTGCTGGCCAGTGGTTGAACCATTCTCTTTACTGGGAGAACAATCCACTGCCTCAAACTGAGCTGGAGGAAGCAGGAGAGACAAAATCAACCGTTCATAATAACGTTCTATCAAAGCTTGCCAGGACTACCAAAGTAAACACATCTCTGGAAATCGATTCAGCAGGATTGTTTTGTTTCCTCTCTAAAGCAAACATAAAACTGTTGTGGCATTACTGTACAAATAAAAGTCATAGCATCCTTCCTCCACACCCTAACCACCCCTCACCACCCTTCCCATCATCCCTATTTCCCTTTCTCTACCTGACAGAGCTCTAACAATGTCCTCCTTTCTCCACTCCCAGGGCAGTTCGTACTCTCCAGCAGGACGGACATCAGACTCTGGCCGTGTGACAGGGATCCACACCCCCTCACTGCCGCCCTCCTGTCCGCCTTCATATGGTGTGTCATAGATATTTGGGGGCGTGGGCTTGCCCTCCTCTCCTTTCCCCTTTCTCTGGCCTCGGTCCAGGAGAACACACACTTTCAGGAGGTCCTTGGAGCCCCGTCTGCGAACCTCTACAGCAACACAATCATGTGATTTGTTCATTTTCACATGTAGATGTTTTCTGGTCTCATATTTGACAAAGCAGTAGTGGGACCTAACATAGTACATTTACTCAAGTACATAAGTACTTAGAGTAGAGGGAAATATTGCATTTTTTGCTCCACTACATCTGTCTGACACCTATACTTACTAGTTAGTTTGCAGATTATTCTTTTACATACAACTAGTAACTAGTAACTATTTGAAATACTTCTGTATAATATAAACTGTATGATGATATCATTAACATATTGATTAACTTTTTGTACATTTTTCTGATGATACTTTCTTCAGAATGCAGGACTTTTACTTGTGATTAAGTATTTTTATGTTGAGGTGTTACTACTTTAACTTGAGTAAAGTTTCTCAGGCATGCCCTGATAGACTACCGGTTAAGATGCATGTTACATAACCACAACATCTAACATCTGATTGCGGCAGTGGACGAGTCTGTCTGCACTTTTGACTGTCAAACAAAGGCAAAGTTTGTAAGTTTGCAAGTGCAAATGCAAAAAATGATGTCAATGTTCTGAGTACTTCTTTCACAACAGCCAGACACTGATGTTATACCGAGCCAGCCAGACCTAATGACTAGATATGGATCTGTTTTCTAGGTAAAAATGGCAATAGTTGTGTACATTAACCTTACACAAACAAATTCAAAGACAGTTTTTGGCAAAGTAAGCTTCTCCTGTGCTTACTGTATATTATTCAGTGACAGTGACTGGATACAGTAGACTCATTTTGTAAAATAGCCATGTCTTGAGACAATAGTGTAAGTGTGCTCCCCCTCTCTCGTGTGACCTTTTATGATTCTTTACATTATTCATGTGTGAAATAATTAAGTTTTCACCAAAATAACTGAGAAATTGTTATCAGTTATGCATTTCTTTATCTAAAACTAATTTGCTTGGTTGTGAACCATCTAACATATCACTTATCTTTGGACAAAATGTGTGTCATGACAAGCACTTAAATATTTTAAGGGAATTTGACTTGTTGTGTTTCTTTGCTGTCCGACAGGTAGCCTGTGTGTCTGCGCTATTGTGTGACCAAACAATGGAGTTACAGGAAGGAAAGGTCAACACAGCTGCTGATTGGCTGACTGACTAGCCACTTCCTGACTGCTGGGAAGTGATTGGGCGAGACCAGGTGGGGGGGCTGTAGGTTTTGGGATGGTGTGAGGGGGGTCTTTTGATTCTTTTTACACATAAGTGACTATAAAGTATTGTGTGTGTGTGTGTGCCTGCGCGCGTGTGTGTGTGTGCATGCGTATTTGTCTATGTGTAGAGGGGGGGCACTGGGGCCAACTTCCTATCAAGAGAATGGGGCAAAGGAAACAGAGGCAGGAGACAGGAAGTTGGAAGAGGAAGCTGCACCCATTGTCCCTGCACAACACTGTTCCTATAGCAACCGCCAGCGGGGAGGGAAGTCAGTGTGCAGACTGAGGGTCTAGTTTGGCTCTTTGTCCCTTTAAATGTCCCTTTAGTAAGAATGTGAGATAGTGTGGGGACAAACAAACTGAGCTTAAGTATGTAAAACGTTTTCCTTGGCTTGCATAATATTACAGAATCATGAACTTGATCAGCTCAAAAAAGCTGAAATACAAATTGCTTTAAGAGATAAATCAACATTGTCAGCAGGCAAACTTCAGTCCAGACACCACTTAACTGTTTGATATGTTTGAATCTCTTATATCTCAAAATAAGTGTTGACAGTGTGAAGGAAGCTCTTTGGGCTGTGCATCCCTGTCATGTGTTTGCATTTTTTCTACAGTCAGTATGGCTGCCTTAACTTAATCAGATTTTTGATACTGCATATGAACTTAAGGTTTGCTTTAATTTACTTTTACTTTAATTTACTTTAATTTCTTTTAATTTTCTTTTTAAAGGCAATCTCTAAGAAAACAGAGCAGAGCAGAATCAAAAATAGACTGGTTTGAAATAACCACAGTCAGGAAGCCCTTCTATAGTCACCAGAAACGTTGTGTGTTAAGCAGGGAGACTGACCCTGAACCCTGTCTGTCTGATCTCACCTGTGATGATGACCTGGGCATCATAGGGCTCCATGTAACCATCATTCATTCCTGCTCTCTCAGCCTCCCTCTGCTCCTTGGTTTTCTCTGCATCAAAAGGATCTGCATAGTCCTCCAGGATAATCAGCTGTGAGACGGAAAAAAAACAGTCAGAAAGCACAATGCTGGGCTGCTACCTATTCAGATGTTACCTTTATATGGAGACAACAGAGCAGGGGGGGGGGGGGGGGGGGGGGGGAATCAGTGTGTCTCTCTGTGGTGTCCATGACTGATTGACAAGTAATGGAGGAACAAGCGGAAATACTTTTGCAAAGAGGTCAGCGCATTGTGTTTGCCCGTTTGATCTGTAACAATGTAGTGAAACTGCATTGTACTCTTTTGAGAGAGCTGGAAACTGAATACAGGGTTATGAACCAAGATGGGAAGGGAAAACACAAAGGAAAGCACTGACCTCAAGCACAATGAAATGTGTTTTGCACTTTATATTGACTTTTAGTCTGCATGCAGCTATGCACCTCAGCTTGGTTTGGTTTGATTCTAAAATAAAGAGCAAATAAATAGCAGATGAAACATGAACATCAAAAGTTGGTGCATGGGATTTGTATTAGCTGTGCTTCCATCCCCAGAAATTACTCACCGTTGTTTTAATGTCAGACTTTCCCTTTTCGCTCTCGGGCATCTTCTGTTCACTTATCCCGTTGAGTTTGGGGGTCTTGTCTTGCTTGTCCACTTTGATCATCCTGCTGATGTACGCTTGTGCCAGACTAGAGGTCCTGACCGGACGGTTCTCATCTGATGTTTCGATCTTGGAGTTCTTGCGACCTTTTCCAGGTGTGAGAGTATCCCAGACTGTCCCACCAGATCCTGTGTTGTTACGACCCAACTCTGTAGCCGAATTTTTCCTATTTCTCCCTGCCAGTAGACCCCCCACTCCGCCATCTTTACGCTGATTTCCCTTCAGACTGTCTCGAGAAAATGAAGGTTTGGGACGTGTTTGGGGACCAGATTCGGAGGCCGAGCGTACCCGTTCATTCCCGTTCTTCAGGTTTATGGGGAAATCTTTGAACCATTTTGCCATGATTGTCAAAGTATCAACACTTCTCAAAGATTTAAAACTTAACTAATCTGATGTATTTTACACGCTCTTGTATTACCTGCCCTTCGAGGACTCAACTATTTAAAATTTTAACCGTGCGCAACAGCACCAACTTTACGCACAAATATTTTACGCACGCCTCAGTTTAAGTAATCGCGTTTAACTCATATAAGCCCACTTTACGATGTTAAACTAATTTCTAGCGTCTGAACCTCCCTGACAACTTCTGATGCGTCTTCGAAGTCATTGGACAGTGACCTTCTGATGGTGTCACCCTGCACCTGCAGTAACAACTATCCCTGCAGCTTGAAAAGTAGCCTCTGCAAAGCGTAAACTCGAAAAAATTGGAAGTTTTTCTTTGAACCCAGTAAAGATCCCATTCCCGGAGCGTGAGATGATTCGTCTAGTTATTCGACCGAGCGAAGAGATGAGACTGAGAGAAAAGTTGTGTGACTGTGGGATGTCGCTGGAGTTTGGGGAGTGGCTGTGTGGACTGGGCGGGGTCCTGAACTGGATCCTCTGCAACTTCCAAGTTTTATCAGCAGCGGCCTAATGTCAATGAACTCATGACATTAAACAAATAAGGATTCAACACGAGAAAGTTACAGTAAGGTATTTTGCATCTCTCAGTTAGGAACCAGGAGTCACTGGAAGTTACTCACGTTTTATATAAATTCACAATGCAACAATCTATACACTGGAATAAATCTTAATCTAATGTGAACTCTGAACTGATACTCTGAAAAAAAACTTTTATTTATCTTATTTTATTGTTTATTTAACAGGACAAAGCTCGGTATATTCATAGAAATCGCTAAAAGTTCATTTTATTTGTATGTCTCAGGGTACTTTTTAAATGAGATTTGCAAAATGCCCTCTTATAAAATTACTTTTTTCTTTTTATTCAACCCATTCAAACCTCAAAGAGATACAAAATGTAAGGAGTTACAAACCCAATATCAAAAAACCCCAAAAACGACTAAATCAGAATCAAATAGAAATTCAATGATAGAATAATGGACACAAACAAATCATGTGGAAGATTGCATCATTGAAACAACCTAAATATCACCAGGGTTGGGAAGGTTACTTTGGAAATGTAATAGGTTACATATTACTAGTTACCCTATTTAAAATGTAATAAGTAACGTAACTATTTCAATTATTTAATCAAAAGTATAATGTAACTTAATACATTTGATAGTTTTTTTTATTACTTTTCTAATTTTCTAACAAATGTTTTCAGCTGTTACGGTAAGTGTTCTCATTAAGCCCTACAGATTCAGTTAAGGTGTTTTTCATGGATACTGGCATGCATAAGGTAGATTATTTCTTATAAAGTAAGATTTATATCTCATTTGAAAATGTATTCATTAGTTCATGTAGATTTTGGAATATAAAATAAATATATTTTATGAAAAAAGTCAAAAGTCTGGCATGGGATTGACTGGTAATGTGACACAATTTAAGCCCATGTGTGTTCCAAAGAAGGTCCACAACATGATTTAATTACACAATATTTAGATTTCAAAGAATTCAAAACTGCAATACGTATTCAGTAACATTTTATATATTTTAAAAATGAGGGGCAAAAACCATCCTCCTGAGCAAAATATTAAAGGTCTGACTTCAGATTTAACCTCCTTTCTAATCATCAACATTTACATCAGTAACGGTTTTCTCAGTAACTGTAACGGATCACGTAACGCCTTTACATGTTACTCCCCAACACTGATAGTATTACATTAATACAACCCAACAATCACCGATAATGAGTAAGTGTCAATAAAGTAACAGCACTCCTTTTTGACAGGGACACTGTACTAACAATCTGCAGTCACTTCTATTACTGGAGGTCATGCACAACGGAGCTTCACAGATTTTTGTTAATTGCGCCATCTACTGGTAATTTGAAGAAACAAATACATAGGGTCATCAGTCTGTATTAACCTTGGTCCATCACTGGTCTTGAAAACTGTTTGTTTGCCAGGTCTTCCCGGTGTTTTCATGTTTATTTCAGATGAACTGAAAACACTTCCGCTTTTTCACCCTGATTTAAGGTCATAATGTTGGTCAACAGAGGGAAGGATTGACACAAAGATTACACCAATAGTAAGCCTAGTAAATATCTATGGTCCCGCCTACGTCGACGCGTTGGACCAATCACAGCGCTCCCTGCGGCGGTGCTGGGCGGGACGGTTACATCCCCGACAAAGGTAACAGGTTGCAGTCGCCGCATAATGAACTTGTTGCTGTGTTAATTTGCGTTGTGAGTTGTTTTCCACCCACTTTTTCTGAGTGGATTTTGTTAGATTTGGATGTCCTGAGAATATATTTTAAATTGTTATCAACACAGGGGGAGGTGAAGTGACGAAGAGGAGCAAGTGAAGTAAGTTAAAACGAAAGAGGTAACTTAAACGTATGATTTTGGATTTGTTATAGCCAGGCAGCTAAACCACACACACGACCTGTCAGACACTTAACTATGCTCTTTGTTGGAGGTTTTATGATGCTATGTGACTCTTCCTTTTGTGTTCAAGTTGATTTTGTAATCTTTTCTTTCAGTTTTTCGCCTTAGGAGGCTTTTCTGTGTGTCAGTGTAGCTTGATTATTAGCTAATGTTAGTGTTCCTAGCCATCGTTTCTTCAGGACAACTTCTGAATCTGCTTATTATTGTGATGTTAACTCTAATGTAAGACATATCTGCAAATGCTGCTGTTAAAGTTATAAAGGTTACCACACGATTCTTACAAAGATTAGTTTAATGCTAAGCGAATTCAAACCTGAAATCAGGAATGATTTATATACACACATTAAACCATAAGATCAAAAGAGTATTATCTGAGTCTCTGCACACCTGAACTATCAGGGGAATTTGTCTATGGAAAAACTGTGCACTAAGAAACAAAGACCTGAGAGGATTCACAGGCTTAATGTTACCATGTTTAAAATCCTTTAAGACCTTTTGAATCTAGGCAACATACTGATGAAACAGCCTGACATGTACTGAAACTGGTCTTCAGGGCAGAGGTATTCCTCAAGACCACACTTAAGTTAGATGAAAATGATGACCAAGCAAGAAACAAGTGCAGCATTATAGTTTTTGAAGTGTCGTGATGATCAGTAATTATAACACTGACCTAACTGACTGACCGACCATGATGACACAGTTTCAGTTTTGAAACATTATTGGACAGAGTAATACAAGTTAGTCCAATGGTTACAGATACAAGCAGAAGTTGTACTCCAGTGTGCAGATAAAATCCCATAAATCTATTTGTCTCTCTCTTTCTCTCTTTCTCTCTCTCTCACACACACACACACACACACACACACACACACACACACACACACACACACACACACAAACACACACACTAACAAACACTCAGCCCATGTAAGTGAGGACGGCAGAGTGAAACAAGTGTCTGGAATGTGGGAAAAGGGAGGGGCGTATTTATGTGCTCTTAATATGGTGTAATTTGGTAACACTGAAGCCTCTCTTTGTTATGCCAATGAACCAATTTGGACATGAAAAGAGGAATAAATGGCTGTTTGTTTGAGCAGTGACAGGAGAGAGAAGATGAGGGCTTGGTTTTATGTCAAGAATGTAATGATGACAAGTCAGTGTTGGCTTTATAGGACGTTGTAAAGTAGTTGCTGCAAGAGTTAGTCATCATTTGAGCAGTCAGTCAGAATTTTGATAATTGATTAACGATTTAAAGTAATTTATCAAGCAGGAATTCCAGTTATTCTGAAACGATGACTTGCTACTTTTCCCCTTTTTTTATATCATTGTAAATTACATTTGAGCATGGACATTAATTATTTTGTAAGCAGCAGTTAAGCAAAAAAAAAAACTTGAATCAAAGTCCACTATGAGTTTTTCTCCAGAGCTTTCGACCACGTTTCATGGTTTTCCTCAGCAGATGCAGTTTGAATTTCCATCCTGTAGTATACCTATCGATTTGAAGATATCAGCATTGGAAATATTTAATCTAATCTAAATTATGGATTAGTTAAAAAAAATCCGATGAATGAGATAAAGTCAAGTTTCAAACATTAGCTGCGTCTGAATGTTTTGTGCATTTTACATAATGCTGTATTGAATATTACATACTGTTTGTTGTGGTGAACGGCTACATTTGCATATTTAGCTGCACTAATAAAACTTTGCATGTCCAGCCTGAGGACAGCTGTCTTCCAACACTATTTTTACTCTCCAACATTAATTTAGACTCAAATAACCTTCATTCTTTGCTGTCGTTTGTAGCTGCATCAGTTTTCAGGCGGCCCACACCGATGATCTGATCACATGAATGATGCTGACTCAGTGAGTCAGCGGTGGCACTTTCATGACTCAACACATTATTGTTGTCTCATATCTCTCCAGACCCGCTCTAATCTCCTAATTATATTTTCCATTCCATCTTGAATCTTAACAGGGGAAGCAGCTTCAATTTGATTTACCGTGCGAGAATTCAATTTGAGGCCAGAGGCAGAGGACCCGTCAGCTCGACCTTACGTACGAACGAAACTGGCAACACAATCCAAAAGACACCAGCTTCACTCTTACAGTAGCTCAACAAGCAAGCCTGAAAAAGTTGGTCTGTGGCTAAAGTCATTTCTTATTAATGATACAAGTCTGGGCCTTTGCTTATGAGCCTGTAGCCTTATAAAGGAACAGTAGGGCTGTAATAACAATTATTTTCATGATCAATTGAGTAATCTTCCAATTCTCACTTAAAGACTATTTGGTCTGCAGAATATCAGAGAGTAGTGAAGAATAACAATTACAAACCCAAAAATAATCAGTTTACTGTTAAATAAGATAAATGAAAAGCAATTCCTCAAAATGGAACTAGAAAATGTTCAACAATGATTGATTACAGCAATAGTTTCTGGTCAATATTCTGTCGATTGACTAGCAGATTAATCACTTAACATTTCAGCTCTACAGAATAAAAGTGTTTACTTCCAAATAGGGTCCAATTGATACTGGGTTTTAGGGGCCAATGCCGATGTTAGGGAGCAAAAAAATACTGATATCAATATACTGGCTGATAATGTTACATGTACAGAATATTTACATAAACACACATTTTAGCAATGATTCCTCAAATGTGGTTATCAAACACTGAAGCAGTGATCTTCACTGAGAATTCAATAATTATAATAAACTATGAATTAAAAAAAAAAGTATATATAAAAGGCTGCTTATATAACTTAAAAAAGAATATTGGCACATATCGGACTGCACATTCGCCAATACCGATATATCTGTGATAGGTCAATATCAGTTGTCCGATATATCGGTCGGGCTCTACTTCCAAACAAAGCAATAACATCAGATGTGACGTGCTAATTTCCGAGCACAGGTACTGTATAATTTCACAGATTAAAGAAGAACCTGTTTGATAACCTACATTCGACCTGGAAAAGGATTTTTATTTTAGAGAGGTTAGGATGAGCTTTGGAGAGTAACCTTAAAAAGGGGGTCGGTGGGGTGGTGGGGGTACATGGGGACAAAAAAGGTCAGTAATGAAACAAACTATTGTAATTATCGGACAGTTTAAGGGAGGGAACGAAAGAGAAGGGGGGGATAGTTTTGGCATTCTCAGAATTGCTGCCCTCGTTTTCCGCCCCACATCAGCTGGACAATAGGACGGGTTCCCCCTCACCCCCTGTCCCTCTTCGAGCTGGAACTGCTTCCCTCCTTAGTGATGTCATTTAATGGCACTAAAATCACATAGATGAACAGATGCATGGAGAGAGAGACTGTGTCATTACTACCTAACTATATTAATAACACTTCCTATCTGTAGGTAAGCTCGCCCCACACAGACTCTACAGATTAAACCAGCGGACGTCGTATCCTGCTGCCGTGTCTGTGGCCCGTTTGTCAGTGCTTTACGTGTTTGCTTGACCTTGGTGTGAAGATGGTGGGCTGCAGACCTCACGCTCAACTGCACAGATGCGTCGTGACACAGTGCTTCCTCTGTGGTTCCCAAAGGGTGGAAAAGCATCGACTAACTGTGCATGTCTGATGAGCAGGTCTGTCTGCACGCTACGTACGCACGCCACGAACACTCAGATATCCTCAAAGGTCATTCACGTCGAGTCGCCTGGTTCGCTGCCAAACCAGGCGTTTATCTTCATCTGCTCTCGCTCTGAATTTATTCTATGTGTTAGCGCTCACTTGCACGGCGAGGCAGCACAATATTTTAACTCTTGGCTCACTTTGCTTGACTGTATTTTATTCTGCTGTTTGTTTTTGGCTGCGTTGCACAGCTTCCACGATCTGTATGGAAATATAAAAATGTGGGTGTAAGCTTTCAGTAATGTATGAGTGTTATCTGTTTGATGGTTACTTTTTAGTCAGGCCTTTGTGTGTCAGAGGAGGAGGAGGGTTGCAAACAGAAACAGCTTGACTTTGGAGTTTATCACACAAGCTGCTGATAAGAGAAAAAAAGCTGGGTGTGTTTTTTCTTTTCTCCTTCTCTCTCGCTCTCTCTTTCTCTCCCACTTCACCCTCCCTTTCTGTCTGTCTCTCACCTTGGAAAGCCATGGAGAGGAAGTGTGAGTTGCAGGAGCAGAGAAGTCAGGAGGGTGTGTTGTAATAGTTATGTGAGTCTGTGTAATGAACCATACTATTTGTGTTATGACATGGGAATGTGATCTTACAAATTGACCTAACACGCAGCATGATCAGTCGGTCGATGTAAGACCAGGAATGTTCAGTACTTTATATAACCGGCACAGATAAATAAAACCGACTTTAAGCTAAAAGCTTCACATACTGCAGGTGTAATCAGCTGCAATTTAAGAGAAAGAGTTTCAGTATTTCTTATCAGAGGCTGTCAGAGAATAGCAAAGGGGAGTAAGAGGGAGTCGAGAAAAACCAAACAAGTCGAGAAATGATAGAATGAAAAGGTTTTGAGTGGTTTCTATGGTAACCGCCTGTATTAAAGCTGTCAAAGTTTTTGTTGAGGTGGCAAAATGGGCTTGGTATCTGTCTGGGAAGTTTCCAAAAGTTGGGAAAGGCTCAGTTGGTCGTCACAAGGGGAAAGTGATATGTGGGTGTGTGCTTTCAGGTTAATGACTAATGGAGCGCAGTGAGGCCAAAGTCCGCAGAAGCAGTCAAGAGCCTAAACTAAGTGTTACTATGTGTATAAATCTGTGTCCCCGTGTTTAGCTCATAGCAAGGCTGCATCTCTGCTTTTATCCAACAAGTTTTTTACATCTCAGGGTTGCTTGCTGACGAGTCTCTAGGTATTGTTGGCTTGATTTCTTAATTTGTGGGATTTTATTAAGAGAAAATAGGTTTAAATGTTTCTGACTATTAATTTCATCTTTCATTTTCTCTGTGATTCGTATTGTTTGGGGGCAAATATGACCCGAAACCGTGCAGAATCTTTTTGTTGTGTTGTGTCATGTTCTTATGCCAGGTCAGACCTTTTAAGGTATGGCTCTAGCTCAGGTAGTAAAGCAGGTAGGTTAATTGTAGGGTTGGTGGTCCGCATGTTGTAGTGTCCTTGAGCATGACTCTTAATCCAATACTGTTTGTATTTGTGGGGGGAAAAAGTTGCTGTAGACAAAATGATATGCCAAATAAATGTAATGAGTGCAATGAGACAAAATGTGTGAACTAGGATTATATAGTTAACATTTTGGGTAGTAGACTACTAGCCAAAAGTTAACATGAAGCAAAGCAGTCAATAGTTTCTTTATTTTTAGGATTGTTATTGTTATTTATTATTGTTATTTTTTTGTCTAAAATTTTCTCGATTAAACCATTTAAAATGTCAGAAAATAGTGAAAATCACTGTTTCCCAAAGCCCAAGATGTTGACCTAAAAATGCTAATTTTGTCCTAACCAAAAGTCCACAAAGGAAAAATAGTCAGGTACTATTTGACTACAGAAGCTAAAAAGTGTTCACATCAGAGAAAGTTAAACAGCCTAAAATGTTTTTTTTGGTTTGTTCCAGCTCTACTTCTTTTTATCCGCCCCCTCTCCATCCTTGCTTACCCTTTTATTTACCCTGCTCTCTTTGTGTTTGCAGCATGAGCGCACCATCTTCAGATCGGAAGACCCCGGTGGACCACGGTGTCCAGATCCGCTTCATCAATAACCTCCGTGACAACAGCAGCCAGTGGTCTGGGTCCCAGCCAAAGCCCAAAACTCAAGCCAGCTCCAAATATGGTGTGGCGGTCAGAGTGCAGGGTATTGATGGCCAGCCCTATGTGGTCCTTAAAGATGGACAGAAGGGAGACTCATATGGGGTCCAACTCAAGACCCAGTACTCCTCTGGCTACAGTAGCCTTCCCCGGAGGAGAGAGAGGGCTGAGCCGGGAACACAGGGGTCAGGTGTAGAGAGAGGAGGAGGCCAGGGAGGGGAGCTACGCCGGGCTCAGTCCCATGGATCATTGCTGGACAGGGAGGGAGAAGAAGAGGCAGGCAATGAGGATTTTCAGCTGTCTAGGCCACCAGGGGATGGGAAGTCTGGTAGCTATGGGAATCTGGACGGAGGAATAGGAGTGAGGGGAGAAAGAGAGCCAGCTCAGCGTGTTGCTGTCAGAGAGGGGGACACGGAGAGGAATATCTGGGATGGTTCGCACAATGGGTCAGTGAGGGGCAGTCAGTCCTACCATAACCCTCCTCAACAAACAAATGAGCTTCACTCTCCTCACAGACAGACTGCTGGCAACAGACCAGAAAACAGGTTTGATGGTTATACTGGAGGTCAGCAGAGAGTGGTCTCTCCTCCACAGCAGGATCCCCGAGCTGCATCTCCTCGCCTCAACCCCCACTTCACCTCACCTCTGTCCTCAACTCACAGCAGCCTGGGACGCAGCCAGAGTGCTTTCACCCAAGTTCCTCGAGTCTCCTCTAATCAGTGGACTTCAACAGGTAGACATGCTGCTATGGAGACACCGAAGGCCAGTTTGACTGAGGCACAAGTAAGAATAAAATCTGGATGATTTTCAGTAAGCTCCAAACATCACAGTGCATGCAGCATTGCAAGAGTAGTTTTCTGATCTATGTCTTAAGGTGACCCCTGACCTTTTGCTGGACCAGGTTCAGAGTGCAGAGATGAGCAGCGAGGAGGAGCAGCTCTTACAGACGATATACAACATCCTGAAAGAAGGGTATGGACCTCTACACTGTCCTTCTGTTAATGGTTTAGCATAAACAACAGCAGTATTGAAATGCCAAAACATTATTACAGCACATTAACTGTAACTTAGCTGTGATGACCTTTTTAACTCTCCCTCAGGACCAACGACAGCGATGTTGTCATCAGGCACAAAGTTAAGGTCATCTTTCAGAGGATTCAGAACCTAAAGGTTTGTCTTTATTTTGAAAATCTCTAAATCTGTGGAGGGTTTGTTCTTCTACTTTTCTGCACAGCTGATAAAGACACATGATCTTACACTCCTATCTTTACCAGCCCAATGAAAGCCCCGGGGACTGGATGAGAGAAAAGAGGGAACTTGAGAGAAAGGTGGCTGGACTACAGACTGCTCTGCAAGAGGAAAGGAGAGTAAGTGGAGCAAAGAGGGAGGGTGGTTGAAAGATAACACTTAGAATACATATGAGTTTATTAGCAGTGCTGACATTTCATGTACTTTTCTCTTGTGGATATGGGAGATTTTTTATATAATAAATTGCACATAATGTGTTTGTTCTCTGTAGCATTACACCGTACTTGCAATTCCAATATGTTGTCAAAATATAACATAATAATACATGCTCAGACTGTGATGTGATGTTTTGGGGCTTTTGTTGATCCACCAAGCCTCTCTAAATTCAGTTGGCTAATTGGAAGTGTATGCCACAAGAGGATGTTAACATTCAGAGAGTAACCTGCCACTTACACTTAGCTCTAATTACATGGAGCACATTCAATACTGCACATAAACACTTATCCACGTCTTCTCGAAGTGAGAACAGCAACTATCAATTGAAAGAAAATAGCTGTTGGTTGTAAGAAAGGATACTCTCCTCAGTGTTTTATGTCTTTCTAAATTATCTAACCAGGAGGGCTGGGCCTTCCTTGGAGTGTGCTTCAGATTAATCCTCAGATTAATCCTTAAAGCCCTCTGGCCTGGTCAGAGGTGCACACACACAATAATCTAACTTCAATAATGACTCATTATATGGTGGTTTAAAGAAGTTGGGCAGGTCTTAATCTTTAATAGCTCTTAAGAACTTAATCCCTTATGCATATTGATCGGTGGGCAAATGCAAGGCTGCTTTACCGTTTCCTAAAAGCTCATTGTTTATGCCACCAGAGCTTCCTAATGTCTCACATTTCAACGCTCTCATTTATTCATCGTGTCTGCTTGTGTTGCAGGGTTCTGCTAGCAATTCAGATCCTGCTCTAAAAGCCGAGCTAGAGTCCTGTCTGGATGAAAATCTGCAACTCGGGGAGATGCTGGATAGGAAGAAGAAGGAATTAAATGAAACACAATCGGAGTGAGGGCAACATACACACTCAAACACACAGTGAAAGGAAATCAGGAAGGGGCCATGGTACCATTGTCTGTGAATGTTGGTGTGGGGGGGGGGGGGGGGGGGGTGAGTGACAAACTCACTCTGTTTTCAATTATATACTCCCACAGTTTAACTAAACAAACAGTTACTCATTCACAAGGCCAAACAAGTATGCCATAGTAACTTGAATTCAAAGAATCGTTCATTAGTCTATATGTCCTTTTTTCCTCACAGGCTTACTCAGCTGCGTATGGATAGAGAGAATGCAGAGTCCCGGGTCAGAGAGATGGAGGACCATCTGGCTGAGCTTCAGGATGAGCTAAAAAGAGATAACGGCAACAAGACGGTAAAACAGAAATAACAAAAAACACAGCATATAGAGATAAATTATCTCAACCCACCACTGGATTATTTAAAAATTGCTTCTTGAGATTTTTATTTTTATAGTGTGGAATCATATATACAGCCTAAATTCCCCTTTAGAAAAGTGATACAGGGTTTGTGTAAATGTTAATACTGTATATGTTTGCGGGACCTGATGTCTTGCCAGGCACAGGTGATGGAGCTCTGCCAAACGAAACAGAGGCTGGAGGAGACATTAAGACAGAGAGAGAGGGAGCTAACAGCTCTAAAAGGAGCTCTGAAGGAGGAGGTGGCCACACACGACAAAGAGATGGAGGTCCTCCGAGAGCAGTACAGTGCTGACATGGAGAAACTCCGGGGCAGCATGGACCAGGTGTCTCAGGTATACACACACACACACACACACACACACACACACACACACACACACACACACACACACACACACACACACACACACACACACTTGCACTAGCTTGCTGAGCATCACTTACACCTGAGTTGGTTTTAATGTGGAGGCAAAGTAGGCAAACCAGTTCCTCAACAACAGAACCTTTAAGCAGAACTATGTACCTGCTCCACACAAACCACCTTTTCATGCTAGCAATTTTGACCTTTACAGTGAAAAGTATTTGTATTTTGGCTTTTAGCTGTCTGTTTAGCTGGCTGTTTAGAGTGATTTACCAAAACTTCAGTTTGTAGAGCATCTCATTGCAACACATTTTGTATACATACTGTACATATATATAGCACATTATGAAAAGGAATACAATATCGGTGCATACAAAGCTAACTAGGAATGGGGGAAACTGGGGTTTTGCTGATAAGATGACATCATGTAATAGGCCACAATACCAAAGATGACTGAAGGGTCCATGAAGCGGACTTTAAGTATAGGTGTGAAACCAGGAGAATTGTGAGTTCATGAGGAGAGGCCATACAACTTTGATTGTGCTTATTTTATCCAATTGTATATATTGCAACAAATTTGACATTCTTCTGTCTTGCATTTCAGTCTCATGCAGGGATCGAGTCTGAGCGGCTGCGTGTAAACGCGTCAGTTCGTTCTCTACAGCAGCAGCTAGAAGACTGTAGAGACGAGAGCAGCCACTGGATGGAGCAGTTTCATGCCACCAGAGATGAACTTCGAACAACTAAACAAGAGTGAGTCTACAGACATTTAAAAGGCATCATATTGTTATTTGATACATCATGTCATACAACATGTTTTCATCATTGTTAACCTGCATTTGGGATTCAGGTTCTTACCTGGACATGGGTTTTGTCATCCTCATTACATTGTTTCTCTTTGCACCTACTGTACTAATAATCTGTGTCCGTCTCTTCTCTTTCATTCTACCCGGTCTATGTTTCTCTCTCTCTCTCTGTCAGAGAGACACCCAGCAGACCTGAAACACCGTGAGAGTGACCAGTTGAAAAGTGTTTTGTGTTTAGACATGCAGATCTATAGATATGGCTAGCTGTACTAATAACTGTCTCGCTGTAATTTCAAGGCCATCCACACTTGCAGACTCAATTCTTGACTGGTGTAAAGCTGTGTTTTTTCAAACTTAGTCCTTTGGTTGAGCAGAAATGTTGCTGTACATCAGAGCTTCAACAGATGACCTTTTTACATTTGGCTGTTTACATCTTTATTGTGTTCACTGTTAAGGAATATAAGCTGTGGATGGTCTTATATATCTGTGTTTAGCACAAAACATATTATAGATGTTTTCTGTCAATATGTCTGATTGTTAAGTAGTAACAGGTAATGTTGATTTATTTCCTGTTTGAAAATCTAATGAATGACTTATTTGCTTGTTATGTAATGTGTGATGATTAACCCACACAATCCAATGGCCGATGATCATATAATCCAACAGTTATGCTATGTGGAACAGTTTGTTTAGATAAACTGTGTGTCCTCATTTTTCAGACTCCTGCAAGCCCGTTTAGAGAAAGAAGATTTTGAGGAGGAACTGAAGGAGCTCCAAGAGAAAGTGAGCACAATGAAACAACAGATACCAGACCCCAGCCACACACAGACTCTTCACCAGGTGCAGTGAACACAAACTCAGCCCTACATGATCACTAAAGCAACACGTAAATTACCTGATCTCCTGTTTAAAAAAGGAAATGTTGTATTGAAACACATTGTTCATAATTCTGTTTAGGAGCTCCAGCGTTGCAATGCTGATCTGCAGAAGGCCAAGTCTGAGGTGGAGAAACACAGGACAGAGTTTGATAAAAAGATCATGGAGGTCATATCAATGAAAAAATCTCACCAGAGTCAAGAGGCAGAACTCAAGTATGAGATTGACAGGCTAAAAGACCAGTTGCAGAGGTCCAAAGATGAATTTGCGAAGGCACAGGAAAAAAACAAACGGGTGAGTTTAATTTCACTGAGAGGGACCACCGCATCCTAAATCCTGATGCTGACTTCATTGACATTTAACAACGGCAAGGACAACAAAAGTTTAATGATGTGTATGTGGTAACTCTGACTTCAGTTAGGATGGTGGAATTTCTGTATATATAGTTGATAATAGTTTGATAGAATTCTTTAATTTATGTGCATTACGTATTCTCCATCATCTTTAATTTTTGTTTTCCTGCCTATAGCTGCCAGACCCAACCATCATCTCGGAGCTAGAGCAGAAGCTTGACGAGGCACGTAGCGAAGCTAACCACCTCAAAGAAAAACTTTCATTGGCTGAGGAGGAACTGGAGGCCAGTAATACACATCTGAGCAGAGCTCAGGTGGACCATAAATCACTAGAAGATGCCAAGCAGGAGCAGGAGGAGGCCAACAGACGTCTCAAAGAGAAATTGTCACGGTTAGAGGTATGGTTGCATACTCACACACACTGCACTGTCATAAACTGTGTTACACTCAGTGTGTTAGAAAGCTGTTGACATACAAAACTGGCCGACCCCTGTGATTTCCTCAGGCTCAGCTGCAGACCAACACCACAGAGAGTTCAGAGGCAGAGCTTGCCCTCCACACTGAGGTGAGAGGGTTGAGATCGGAGCTTGATGAGGCCAGGAGAAAAGCCTCTAAACTGGGCCAGGAGCACCATGAGCTTAACCTGCGTTTGGAGGACACAGAGAAAGAAAAAGAGACACTTAAACAGACCATTAATAAGTTGGAAGAGATCAAGCAACGGCAGGAGAGAGCTCTGGAGAAACTCAACAAAGAGGTAAGACCTTCGTAAATGATGAAAGCCTGCACAGCCTGGAGCATCCTTACTGCATATCACAAAACTAATGAACACAAATAAATTCAACCTTTTTTTATCCGGTTTGTCCTCTCTCCTCCCATGTCTCCTTGTCAGTGTGAGTCTCTGACCCTATCCTCAAGAGAGGGGACACAGGCTCTCAGGCTTCAGCTGGAAGAGCAGAGAGAAAAAGTACGCAAGGACATGCAGGAGGTTCAACGTCAAGGAAACGAGGCTCAGACTGAACTGGAAAGAAGCAATCTAAATCTAAAGAGACTAGAGGACGAAGTGAGTGTTTGTTTACATGCTTATTCACTTGCTCGGCCTGTTTTTTGTTTTTATTATGAAAACTATGTCCGGTCTGAATTTTTTCCAACAGTTGTGACACATTCATACATGATATTTATGGTGCATGCTTGACCGAGAGTATTCATGTATCTGCGTGATATAACATCGAAAACACATTTTTCTCATGGTGAACATTCAGTCTGGCGTGACTGTTTCTAATATTTTTATGGATCTAACTAGATATCACGACAGAAGAAGGAGCTCCTGCTTGTGTGTGAGGAGAGAGACAACCACCAGCTGGATAAAGAGCTTCTCACCAACAGACTGCGCCACCTTGAGGGAGAGGTAGAGACCAGCAAAAACAGCCACAATGAGAAAACTCGGGAGATTCGCATCTTGGAGGTAAGATACATATGCTTGTCTCCTGGAGAACAAACCATGACTACAGGTCTCTCAGCTGTCTGCTTTAACTTTGCTTTCTTTGTCTCATGATAGCTTTGCTCTGCATTAAGTATATTATCAGTATGGATCTGTACAAATTTCCAAACAGTTTTGCTTATGTTTTACTTCCTAATTATGAACTATATGAGGTAAATCAAGCAAATGACGTTATGATGTAACACTCTCCAGTTCATAATGATTATAATAATTAGAATAAATATGCATGTTTTGCTGTTCAAAAGTGCCTTACATACGCTCAATGTCTGCATATATGCTTAATTTGAACAGGTCGGACACTGATGGAAGCAATGTCGCGCAATTCATTTGTAGATGCTTTTGCTAAAACTTGTCTGCTGTGTGCATTCTCAGAATCAAAGATTTGGAAGTGGGAAAGATCAAGAATAAATACACACTTACACATCCAGACTCCACCATCTAGCCTCTCACTGGGGCTGAATAAGTCTCCTTTCTGAGCACCTAATACATTTGATCTCATTTTTTGTGTGTCAGGACAAGCTGAAGCGATTTGAATTGGAGCTGGAGGAGGAGAAAAGCAGTGTAGACATGCTGACAGACCGAGTGGCCAGAAGCAGAGACCAGATCGATCAGCTCCGCTCTGAGCTCATGCAGGAAAGGTCCTCCAAACAGGACCTGGAGTTGGATAAGAACGCCATGGAGAGACAAGTATGCACACATGTTTCTTGTCGTTTGCGATTCATCATTAATTAATGTCAACAGTCTGCCTAAATACACTTTTGTACCTTCATTTGAAAGAATACAGCATTAAGCTTTTTTTTCTGTCCCTGCAGCTGAAGGAGCTGAGGAGTCGTGTGGCCGACATGGAGGGCCAGTCTCGCTCCTCAGCAGGGGTCTCCCAGCTGGAAAGCAAGATCCAAGAGCTTGAAGACAGCCTACGGAGTGAGGAGAGGTACAGTGCAACAAACTGCTGTATAATAGATATGAAACATATTGCATTCCAATAGATCTTTGTTCTGGATCACATTTTCCAAAAATATCCCTGTGAAATTTGGTAGATACTAATATTAATATTAATAATATTAATATTTGTCTATTGGCCAAGTTACATGGCCAATAGACTTTGTTGGTGATATTTGTCTGATAATTTAAACAATGAAATATAACAAGCATATTCTCGAAAAACAATTGTTGTCATTAGTGTGCTTACAGGCCTGACATGCCCTTTTTTTCTTATATAAAGAGAGAAGAACTCTATGTTGGCGTCCCAACGTCGTCTGGAGAGGAAACTGAAAGAACTTAACATGATGCTGGATGAGGAGAGACACACACATGTTGAACAGAGAGACCAGGTACACACATTCACCATGTTCTGCCTGTCAGTATTTGTTTTTACTCTGAGACAACATCAAACACATTATCCTGTGTTGCAGCTGTCTCTGAGAGTGAAGGCTCTTAAGAGGCAGGTGGATGAAGGAGAGACAGAGTTGGAAAGGATAGATGGACTGAAGAGAAAGGCTCAAAGAGACATGGAGGAACAGACGGAGCTCAAAGAGGCCTTGCAAACACGAGTCACAGCTCTAGAAACTGAACTCAAGTAAGCGTTCCCTTTGCTTTGCCTCCATTTTTGTTTCTTATCCGATTTGTTACTGTGTGAGCTTTTGGTAACGATTAAGCAAGCCAGTTCCTGGCAGCAAGATTATCAAAGCGGTGTGTTTGTGTGTGTGTGAGAGATAGAGAGAGTATGAGGCATCATCTCCTCCTCCTTATGTCAGAAAGAATAAACCTGCATGTAAATGACGCTATTACAAGTGAACGTAGATTCCTTTGCTGTTACACACATTTACAGACAGCTGGTAGATATTCACACAGTGTCCCTGAGGTGCAGTATTTCTCACTGTGATGAGTGTAACACATATCAGCCACCACCCACGTGTGAAAAGGTATTTCATTAAACTAGAATGCCACATTACTCATGCACCACAGGAGAAATTAATTTCCAGACACGCTCCAACAAGAACCAACAAAATCCATATTTTTCCCTTTCATCACCAGCAGAGGGAGCACTGTGACTACCACTTTCAGTATGATTCTTGATGACTGTGGGGCTGAGCAGAATAGTGAACAATAAAGATTAAAATACCTGACGGCACTAGAATTTATTTATAAACAAACTGAAAACAGTGTTTCAGCAGCTGATAATGACAATAATGAGTATGATGATGGTTATCTGTTGCAGGAGGAAAACCCAGGCAGCATTGCGCCCAGTTTTGGATTCATCTGCCCTCAGCTCAGATGATGATGACAGCTTTTATGACCCCTCCTCCATCACTTCCATTCTCACTGAGAGTAACCTCCAGACCAGCTCCTGTTAAAGCAGCATTTCAGGGATGGGATGAGGGTGGGGAAACATAGCACTGCCAGGGGATGGAAAAATGAGTAATGGTAAATTAAAGCCAGGAGGCAGAATGGTGTGCACTAAAGACAATAAGGGAGGTATACAATGACCTGGGAGTTAAATGACCTGGCAGAGGTTAGTACAGGAATCATTTTCCACACAAGACTGAATGGAAGGAAACAAAACATCCTCAGTATTTTAGGGCTGTTCCCTTCACATTGCAACGCACACAGTACAGTTGGAAGAACTCCAATGAATGCATGCAGTACACTACCAAACAAAAGATACTCCAGCATAGAAAAACAAATTACCACGCACAGTACTGTAGTAAAGAGAGTAAAAAAGGATTAATTGGAAACAGAAAAAATACCTCTTTATTTTGGTACAAATGGTGTCAAACCATTTCAGGGTCACGATTTTGGTTTAAGTACTGTACATAACATTGCCAAGTCTGGCTGTGACTGCATATTCAAAGATAATAATGTAAGTTATTGGTGTGGACAGTTTACATGTACATCTGAGAAATGTATTCTTCAACTGACTGAACTCTACATAAATTAAACAATAATACTCGCGGTTGAATCATTACCCCACCAAACACAAAAAAATGTTGTAAAATTATTGAAAGACATGGACCAAATGCTGACACTGAGTGCATACAAGTGATTAAAAAACTACAAGCAATGCAACACTATAATCTTTCTCACTGAAGGAAATTTGCCTTTTGTTTATGTACAACAATATATTTTTTGTATTTTTTTTAGCTATGAACATGTCATTCCTGTGCCTGACGATAGTCTGAAACAGTTTACTTCCTGTGAAGTCTCCTGGTACAGAATTATAAACAGTGAGTTTGAATGTTGGTCCTCTTAGTAAGTCTTTATTCTCTATTCACTGTGTCCTGAGCAGGGTCTCGATAAAGGTTAAAAAAAAAAAAAAACCCCGTTGGGCTTTAGATTCTGTTTGAAACTTTGAGGTCAGAGTTTTTGAGTACCACACATAAAAGTGGTTTTCCACTTTTAGAGCAAAAATAATGGCCAAAATATGTCTGAATTGTATCATCTGTAGAAGCTGCACAATTTCTATGCATTCCTTTATATGAAGACACTAAAACAAACTGTAATTTCATTACGATGCCTTAAAATTGTTTTAAAAATTATTTATAATTGACTTGCTATCTTAATGATTTTTGTAAAGTGTTTGTATTAAACATTTCTAGATTGTCTTTGAGTCTTTAGATGATTTTGTATATACGTTTTAAACAATCAGTTGGAAATATGACTGATTCACATTTCGCTGTATTGTTTCTCCCCTTTTCTTTTCTGTGAAACTGGAAAATGGTACTTAATATGATTTGTTAGACTGCTGAGTTGAAGATGACGGTGGTATATACTGTAATTCACTGGGGGAAAAAACACACTGTGACTGTACTTCTCAAAATAGATCTTTGTTTTCAATTGCATTTAAATTTAGCATCAATAAAACTATTGAGTTTACAGCAGAAGGAGGAAGTGCTGCATGTTTCTGTTGGCTCAAATGACAAGTGCTCTTTAGTGGAGTAGAGCAGGTGAACAAAAGATAAATATCCAGGAAGTCGATTGATATTTATTCTTAAGTGGTGGAAAAAAACTAAGTCAGTCTGTCTTCAGGTGAAATAATCTTATGAATTTATTCTTAAAGCAATCAAGCAGACCAGGGTGTATCAACAGTCTTCATCATGGTCTCATGAAGACTTCTTAAAAAATATAAAACTATTAAGTCTAGATTTATTGTTTTTATTATAATTAAATTAATAATTAGTCCTATTAATTAGCTACTTTGCATACCGTAGATTCTGTAGTAGACTAGTTTTTGCACATTTCAGGACACATAAGTTCTCATTGTTTTTGTGCATTTGCCTTTTATTCTCTGTAGGCTCTCTGCCCACTAAAGCACATGTTTACAGGCTGTATGAAGCCTCCATTTCTCTGGAAGATCAGCCAGCTTCACTGGAAAGGTTCGCTGTAGGAGGAAGTTCACATTGATTCACAGCCTACTGACCTTGATAAGAGCACTTGAATAGAAAATATTTAGTTCTATAAAGTTTGATTGATGAATATGTTAATCTAATTTTTAATAATTCTGATGAGGATTTAAGGAGAAGTATCTGCTGTGGCAGGCTTGTGTTTGTTAAAAGGTGAGGTCTAATTACAGCTTTGCATTTTTCATATCTAACAAACAAATTGCTGTGATGCGAGGCATACTTTGTGACATTTTACAGCTATAAAAACATAGCTCCAACTGAAAAAAAACCTACTATGGGTTTGGGTTTACCACTGTCAGGGTGTGTAATAACTTGGCATGATGGCTTACTAGAGCCCTTAAATCATAAATGTTAATAATTAAACTGTGCTCTCATTTATAATTAACTATTTCCTGTGAAAAAGGTCTATAAACCACCTAGCTTTTTCTTTATTTACACACAGGGTGCATACAATTCTGTTTTTTGTGACACTCTGGCAAGCGTAGTATTCTCTTAACTGCGAGGAGTGGAGATACAGCAGGCCTACCAATGCAAGACTATCCGTCCTGTGCGAACCCTTTGGAAAATAAAGCAGCACATGTTTCATAACTATACTGTTATGTTTGCATCAGCTGTTAAATTAGAGAAACAGAGCGTGTGCCAAAATGCCATTCACTGAACCTGCAACTGCACGATTAGGTGCCTGTGTTGTTGTTGTTTTGCGTTCTTATCTCTTGTGGCAGAATTGTTTTTGTTCATCATACCTGATAGGCATTGTGCACAGGAAAAAATCACCCAGGCTGATGTGACGATACACTGCTGTATGTTTTTCCATTTGGGGACATGTTAACACATTCACACCCAGCTGGATTGTTCAGGCCTCTATTTGTCATATTTAGTTGTGAATTCAGGAACATTATTACATGTTAAAGGAAAACAGGAGAGTAAGTAACAGCTCAGCTACACCCCTTTATACATTTCCGAAAAATAAATGATATCTCTTTGTTGAAGCTCAAATTGTACAAACAGGATAACGCTGTGATGCAGGCTGTTCCAGGTAGCAGACATCAGCATCTACATGGTTCAGTAACTTAGGTTAGGTTAGGTTACTTTATTGATCTCCTTGTGATGGATGGCTTGCTGCTGCCAGGAGCACCGCAGGGTGAGGCACATCAGGAATGTAGGAATGTACTACTAAGAACTGCAAAACAGGTTCAGAGGAACTGCTACAGAACTAAAAATATAAAATGTGATATCACAAGATAACCCTGCTTGCAACACAGAAACTGTTCCAAAAGCTTTTTGGATATCAGCAAAAATCTCTTTACCGTAATGGGAATAAAAAATATTTTTCATCACTTCAGGCGTTTGTTTTTTCCTTCATTTTAAAAAGAGATGAAAATCTGCACCCTGGAGGGACACTTCACCAGGCCCTTTGGTTATTTATGTGTTTACATCCTATTTGGTATGTTGGCACTCATAACCCGACTGTGCTTGACTATTTTGAGACACCTCAGTGGCGTCTGTGCCTCAGAGGTGTCTGTGTTTCTCGCTGATTTTGACAAACTTACTCAAACTCCTATTGTGCTATTGATCTACAAAAGACCTGAAAAAGCCCTCTTCCCTTCCTGGTTGCCGGGAATTGAGCTTTAAAATCTTTACTCTGAACCCATTTTTTTTGGCATGAAGTCACACCTTTAATATTTACTGTAGAACCTGCTGCAGTTTACATGATACTGCACCACCCATCCAGTGCAACCAAACCTGTACAGTGCCAGCATATACTGTGCAGTACCTGTTTTGTTAGTCTGTAAATGATGACAGAACATACTTTCCATGGGTGGGATTGGGTTTCCATATCATTACAGCTTTCCAGGTGCAAATTCAAACCTGAGGGCCGATTTGTAAAGCGCTGGGTGTGTTGTGTTTTGAAATAGTGGCATGTGTCTGTGTGTGTGTGCAATTACATATGTTGTTTTGGAGGAATGCAGCCCTGCATGTGGAAATACAAGTCTTTTTAGGCTTGGATACAACAGTTCAAAATCAATATGTGTTTCTAACTGTTCTGTTTTCATTAAGATACAACAAAGGAAAAAAGCAGGGAGTGGACTGTAACCTTTTCATACGCCAGTGCTATAAATATCCATCCAGCTATCAAGTTGAGAGGACATGACCTCAGCTTTCTCAATAGTAGTTACAGCCCTGATGATAATGAAGGAGTAGAAAAAAGGGTGGTTAACCATAATGTGCTGTTTTTAGTCTTGGCTTATGCTGTCATCATTGTTTTCATGAACGAATCATCAATGTATCACCTCACAGTGACTCTGTGTCATTCCAGTGCACTTTTAAACCCTCTGCACCCGAATGTGACCTTACTTTGTGTACTCCTGTTTTATTAGACAGTGTTCTGAGCTCTTTTTCATTTGGTTGCATCTTTAACGAGTGTGAATAGCAGAACTCTGAGTCACTCCATAGTCTCAGACGTGTATGTATGTAAGCATACACAGTTATCATAACTGTCTGATCTCTGGATCAGTTTGTCTGAGTCCGGTCGACTTTGTGATGTAAACACATAATTATGGCCTATATCATTGTGTCATACCTGAGACACATAATGAAGATTTAGGTGTGTTTGTTGATGCTCTGGTGTGTATGTGGGAGAGCTTCATTCCAACTGATAAATCAGCCATTATAAAGAAACACCCACTCTGATAAAAGTATATTCCTGGTTTGCAGTCTGTTGTAATAAAGTGGTATCTGAAAACATTTTCTTACTAAAAACTTCACCTTTTAAATATGTTGATTGCCTGATGAATGTGAGTTTCCCCCCCCCATACATGTATCTGTTTGTGTGTGTTGTTTCTGTGGCTGTTTCAGATACAATAAGTATCATCCCTTGTATGCCACAGTGAGCTGTTGTTTACTTCTCAACAGCCATTAATGCCATTAAAGTCTTTATCCAATTTGAGGTCTGTGCCGGCCTAGTTCAGCTGCTGCTGGAATCAGCTGAATGCCAGCGGGGAAACGCATTCTGTTACTTTTGCTTGGTCATCTTGTTCCTTTTGTGTGACTGCAGTCAACTCAGGAAAAATGTGCTCATATGTGCAATGAATTACTGTTGAAAAACAGTCATAAATCTGGTTCATTCAGTATGGTTTAGCTTATGTACTACATATTTTACATGCTGTCAACAGTTTTTATATTTCTATACTTATATGTCTCCCTACATTCCAGTATCAATTGGTTCCTATTCATTTTCACATGACATAAAAAAAACTATAGCCAAATTTTTGGTTTGTGATTTTGGACTTTATTAAAAAAATAGATTTGGTCTCAAATGTCACAATCAGCAAGTCTGCATTTATTTTTGTCAAAGTTGCATTGTCCTTTTGTGGTGATATAGTTACAAGTACAGACGGAATTTAAATATCTTTGTGGTATTAACCACACAACAATAAGGCACAAAACAAAGAGTAGCATGGTGTTCATTGTGGGAGATTATCTCAAGCAGGCGCCAAGTCTCTGCAAAGTCATTTTAATATTGTACAGCCTGCTTTAAACTTCAGAAAAAGTACTCAGATACATTACAGAATGCTGTGAAAGATGGTGAGCGGTAATGTAAAATTTAATATTTGTGATTTGCTGATATCAGGATCAATTGAATATAAATCAATGTATAATTAATCAAACCTTTTAAGTATGTTGCTGAAAAAGGCCACTATATGCTGAAAAAACACTTTTAAAGAGGGCTTTAAATCACTGAATTGAGTCCTGTAGGTCAACTTTGACCTAATTTAAAAGAAAATATTTTATCAGATGAGGGACCCTGGAACCATTTTTTTATTATATGGGGGTCCGTGCTCTAATTTGTATCAGTTTGGGGGATCTTGTAAAAAGGACCACTGGTTTAAAGGACCAGTGTGAGGGATTTGTTGGCATCCAGCTTCGAAGTTGCAGTTTGAAACCAAGTGTGTAGGAGAACCTATGGTGGCTGCAAAACTCAAGAAAAATGTTTAAGGCTGTCTCTAAAGCCAGTGCTTGATTTGTCAATTCTGGGTTACTGTAGAAACATCGCGGTGCAACATGGCAGGCTCAGTGGAAAAGGACCTCGTCTCTATGTAAATATAAAAGGGCTCATTTTACTGTAAGTTAACAAAAACACAACAATTCTTATTTTCAGGTGATTATACACTAATTTAAACATATTCATGAATATTATATTCAATTTCCGCCTTGTTATTTAAAGTCTCAGATAAGTTTATTTTCCACTCCTGTTATATGTTGTACAGTTGATAAACAGACTAGGTGTGAGCATATGAGTGAGGGATCATTATTATTTCCTGAAGTAATAGTCAGGTGTTACAATTAAACGTTTATGGAGGCTATTGTTTCATAAGTCACCGGACTACAGGCAGCAGGTGGTAGGGGACTAACCCTCCCAGCACAAATATTCCCTGTTTCCACAGTTCCCTATTTGGCTGTTTCGGTCGGGTTGTGGGCGGGCTGGCGTGGCTCACTCCCACAGTGACGACATGAGAAAAGTTCTTACAGGCTGCCGAGAGGAAACGAAAGCAGATCACACATTAACATACACACACACACCCGGTCAGAGGACTGAAAACAGCAGCTGCTACTGTGGACAAGCCGCAGACACACACATACACACACACCGACAACTTCTTCTAGCAGAGAAAGGAAGCTTTATATATCGCCCCTCTCATTTATTTATTTATTTATTTGTTTGTGGAGTATTTATCATTCTATCAGTGTCGAAAAGATGAACGGAGGGACGAGAAGTCTGTGCACTGTTGAGAACATCAGATATCAAGATAATGGGGTAAGTCACTTACTTCTTCAAATAATGTAATTACAGGATGTATTCCCCTTTTTTAAAATTTCATTTTAAGTAAATGTAATTGTGTTTGTTTGTGTTTATTTCCTTTTTGAGCGGGCGCATTATGGGAAGCATAAGCAATGAATGGATCAATAAATTAGCCTACTAAATTAAAACCTCTACTTTTCTCCCACTTTTTGCTTAAGTTTGGGATCTGTCCTTTTTCAGTTATTGTTTTTCTTTTCTTTACTGCTCAGTTTTGTGGACTATTTAGAGGCTCTGTGTGATTTTGTGACTCTTTCATAGATATTTTGGCTGAGTGGCTTCATCTGCTCTAAGTGACTATTAATACTCTGTTCTAAGTCATTAAAGTATTATCCCCTAACACCCCCAAAGACCCACTACTCACATATAGCCTGCTGTAGATGTAGAGACAGAAGCTCAGTGTTAATTTAGTCCAAATAACATCTGTGCCTGTCACAGGTGCCTTCTGCTCACATCATTTAAGGGCTTAAGGTTGCAGTTGTGACAGACAGTGAAGGCAGCTCTGCTAACCTAAAGCTTTGCTGGTGCAGTATGAGCACCACCTGTGCATGTGAAGTTGTTTAAAACAGGATTAAACGGCACTCTTCTTCTATTTGTGTGCTTGCTTTGCTGCCTGATACTTCTAAATGAGTGATCAGCAGCTGTCAATGTCACGCATCCATGCTTTGTCCTCTGTCTTTGGCAGTAATGGTTCAATCATTTACCTCGCCTGGAAAAGCAAACCTGCATTGTGGTTTATGAGGTTTCGGAGCAACTTGACACTTTCACCTATTAGCTACCTCCTGCTGAGCTCAATACCAGAAGCAGACAGCAGACAGATCCACAGAGCTCATATTAGGTGATATTCACTAACAGGGACAACACTCTCAGCCAGGATCTGACCAATTATGATTATAATAGCTTCAAATACCAGTGCAGAATTTGAAAGCCTGATTGTACATCTGTGTCAATGCTAAAGGTCTAGACTTAAATATCAGTGAGTGTTGTGTAAGTATTTAACTGCTAGGAAGGGTGTACAAAGGGCAGGACCACTCACACCTAATAAACTGATTAATTGTGTTGAGGAATGTGCTGTGAAGCAATATATGAAAGTCCATATTTATTCAGCCTTTTGCTCAAGATGTATTACATATATTACATTTTAACATGCAGCTGATACCACATTTGCATCAGCTTCATACAGAACACAAATTTGTCTTTATCAAAGACGAATCCCATAGTCAAATAGTTATTCACCTACAGTATTTGCATATCTGATATGGATATTCAGGTCTAAATAAAGCATCCATACTATTTCACTTCTAAATGACTGTGTGTTTGAAAGATAATATACAAAAACAGCCATACTGTTTATCAGGGATATGTCTGTGAGGGTACATGAGGAGGAGGGATGTGCCTGATGTAGCATTGAAAGGTCTTCAGTGTTGTTTTGTTAAAAGGTTTACTGGAACTGAGATTATATGATCTGAGATAAAAGAGAAGGGACAACAGGCCCTGAATTTGAAACAAAATAATCAACAAAGTTTCCAAATGTAACCATTTTTTTCATAAAAATGATTTGAAACATGTGGTACAGTTTCTCGTAAACTACTGACACAATATACCGAAACTATTTTCCTCTCCTCGTAGGCACTTTTTAAATAATGCAACAATTATCCCTCCAGACATTTGGTTTCTCTGCGTTGTGTGACTTCACACATTCCCTCCATCTTTCCTCATCCTCAGTCAGGAGTGTCTGACATCATTGACTGGGAATGAGCCAAACATGACAGATTAATAGATCTATGTTGAGGGGCACACCTGCTTCACACGCAACAGAAAAATGTAGACAGTAGAACACAACTCAGTGAGGGAAGTCATCGATTAGTACAAGTCCGTCTGGCTTCACAATCATAGACTGTTTTCTTGGACTTGCTACTTACGGTCATGGTTCACCTGGTCAGGTATTCACACGCAATCCACCAAACACTGAACTTCACACCCCAGCTCAACTAAGTTTATTTAACCTTTTAGTTTGCACACACTGTTGACTGACTGAAGACCCAGACCTGTCAGTCATAAATCATGTCAATATCCTGAGTACTACAACTGAGCTGAGTGACATGAGCCATTAGATGTTTAAGGATTTAATCAAGAGAGGACATACTTTAAACTAGGGCTGCACGTTTCACTATTTGATTACCGATTAATCTGCTCTTTTTTCATTATTTGATTATTCATTTAGTTTATGATATGTCAAAAAATAGTGAAAAATGTCCCATAGCCCAAAGGGACATATTCAAATGACTTTCTTTTTCCAGTTAACAGTCTACAAGCCAAAGGTATTTAATTTATTATTATATAATATGATGTATAAAATATTTTTAGCATCGTTTCATGAAAAATGACTAAAATGATTATCAAAATAGTTGCCATTTGTTTTTCTTTCTCAATAACTAATAGCTCTATCTAAAACTCACCAGTACCTGCATAGGATGGACATTCAACCTCTTGATCAGACTTGTTAAGTACCGACCAAAATGTGCCCAAAAGATCGAGTCAAAACTTGACATCGAATGTGTTCTTTGGCCTCAGTTCCACAATTCTTGTTTAATCATTCTTCAAACAAATATTTCCACGTCTTAGTAACAACTTTGCTGAGTTAAAACTGTATTTTGCTACAGCAAACTTCCTGCTCATCTGTTTGTGTTAAGACAACATTAAACATGGACACACAGAGGAGTTTGGCAGGTTATGTTAATGATGACAAAGGATTTTTAGAGAAAAACAAATGTACCTTGTTCCTTATATATGTGAAGTATTGAAGGAAATATCATTTTGGGAGCAGTTTTGACACATCTGAAGCGATACCTGCAGTCCGAGCACCTGTGTTGTCAGCTCTCATCTGTCGGATCAGGACCTCGCCGGCAGAAGGTTTATGATGCAAGTGGGATAAAAGATAGTAGTGACAATTGTGCAGCAGGTGGGAAAGCAGAACAGATGGAGAGGGATGGAGTGATTTAATGGATTGTGAAGTGCAATCACACACTCACACATACTTGAAGAATCACTTGTGGTAAGCACCTGGAGGCACGAGAGGATGATTTACTATCACAACCAGTTCAGAGATCAGAACACTTTTATATAAGATGTGTGGTTTTATATATCATGCAGAGCTATATACAGGGTTATATAACACATACAGGGATATCTGTACTTTTGCCCCAGATTTTTTCTGTTTATCAGCAGCATTCCCGGTTAGGTAGTGGCCCCCTCAGCTAATTTAACCCAGATGATTTACAGGCCTCTTGATGCCAAAGTCCAAAACAAAAGCATCTTCCTACCCTTTAAGCCCTTCAGCCCGGCTATACACTGTGATCTTTTGTGCCCATTGTCGGTGCATCCAGCAGTGTGGCCGCTGTGTGTGCTTAGTTTCAGATATCTGCCTTGTTATAAAGGTGGTGTGTACTTTGTGTGCTGTGTATGCGTGTTTGTGTGTATTTTCCTGTGTGTGAATGGCTGTGTACGTGTGCGTGCATGCGTCACCATCCATGATGGTCCCTTTGTTTGTGTTCCCGGGAAAGTCTAGTATTACAGGTTATCTTTGAAGGTGGTATAGACGGTATTTGTGTGTGTGGATATGAAAGAGAACATAGACAGAGAGACTAGTGTAAATGGTTGATGGCAGAGTGAGGATTAACAGAGTCTTTGGTTGTCCACGAAGGACCCGAGAAATTGTATAATGATGGATTCCTTCTTAACAACTCTCCCACTGTTCCCCTTTCTCTCCCCCTCTTCTCTTTTCCTCCCCCTAATCACTGTGCCCTATTCGAGCTTTCAGGTGTAATATGAGAGGAAAGAATGTAGAAGAAGTGAGGGATTTTTTTGCTTTCATTTTCCCTCACTTTTGTTTGTTGGAGTTAAACCCCTACCCCCATCTGTTATTTCCTCTGCAGACTTGTATTGTTCTTGTTACTTTTTTCTGATCTCTGCTTGCTTTTTCAGGCTCATGGCCCCCTCTACTTTTTCTTCCATTACTGTACTTCCTCAGCAGATAAGCAGCTAATAATAAAGACCTCCTGTATGCTACAGAACACAGCTTTTCTTTTATAACTGCTCACCGCTTTTTATCATGGTATTACACAATCCAGGTCATTTCCTCTGTCTGTCTAACATCAATGCAAGGGCACTCTGCATAGACGCCACAGTAGAAATGCCTTTATTCACTTTCAATGCCATTCTTGAGCTGCTAAAACAATCAATCATAAAAATTCAGTCTTGTTGTTTTAAGCAGCAGTTGACAAATCACTTTAAGGTCCCTTTAGCAGCTCTTCTGCAGCTTTTGACCAGTTCACCTGATTGTAGATGTTAAATTTTCTTTTTTTCTGAGCACATCTTATCCATGTTGGTGAAATTGTTGAGCTTTTTTTAAAATCTCAATAAAACTCAGGATAAATGGAAATTTAACCATCTACAATTCTATGACAACTGGGACTCTGCTGATGAAGATCAAGAGTACGGCTGCAATTCATGATTATTTTCATTATCGATTAATCTGCAGATTACTTTCTCAATTAATCAAGTAATCATCTGGTCTATGAAACGCCAAAAAACTGTGCAAAATGTCTGTCACAGTTTCCCAGAAGCCTCAAATTGTCTAGTCTAAAACCCCCACTATATTGAATTTATTAATAATGATATAAATGATCACAACAATAAAAAATGATTATACATTTCATTTGTAACGCACTTAACATTTGAAGCAGCAGATCCTCACAAGTGCCCAGCTGAAACTGAGGAATGTTTGTCATTTTTACTTTAAAAAAGACTAAAACAATTAATACATTTTCAGCATAGTTGCAGATCAGTTTTCTGTTGATCGAATGATCTGTCATTGGACAAAGTGTTGCAGCTCTAATCAAGAGATATAGTTGAAACTCCATAACAACTATTAAATGGACCTTGACGTGACATTGTCCTATCAGCTGCCAAAACAGAGCGTGCAAGGTAGCATACCATAGCTGGTCCTTTTGTCCTGCAAAGGAAACCAATGAAACCGAATAATGAGGTATGATAGGATAAATAACAAATTAATATACACACACACCCAGTCGCACGTACGCCATAGTCTCATAGAGAAATGCACGCACACATGTTTGTAATGATCAGTGAAAGAACTGACATTAGTCAAATTCCACACATACTCTGTTACCCTCCACCAGACTCATTACTTATTAACCAATTAAACCAATATAATATATCACCAGTGAATCTGATGATGTGTGCTCTTCAGTTATGTAATTGGTTGCATGTGTGTGTTTGTAAGTGTTTGCCAGGTTTAACCACAGAAGAACATTGCAACCATATCTTCTTTTCCTGTTCCATGTCTCAGAGTTGACATAAATTTAGATGCTGGGAAAACATCGTACCTAAAATTTCACGTAAAATAAACAGAACGGAACAAGATGTTTTGCTTGGAATGAGTTATATAATGACTTTGACCTCCTCCCTCACATCCGCATACTTATAGTTGCACGCGCACACAGACACACACAGACACACACAGACACACACACACACACACACACACACACACAGACACACACACACAGACACACACACACACACACACACACTGGATATCAATTATAAGGGGCTTCCCTGAGCTGCAGGACACACACCCACATCCTGGCCGAGACCAGTTAAAGGGAGTTCTCTCCTGAGTCTAAAAGAAAACTGGAAAGGGGCACAATGTCCATGGCTTGATTCCCAGCCAGGAGACCCCTGTTACATGCCACATCCCCCTTTTTTCCCTTGTTTCCTGTCTTGCTATACCAACTCTAAAATAAGAAAAGGCAAAATTCCAAAATTATAATCTCTCAAAAAAAAGAAAAGAAAGAAAACTTTGTGTGTTGTGTTTTCTCGGGTGTTGCATCTGTGCATTGTTTTGTCTCTGGCTTACTCCCTCTCATATTGTTAGCATGCCAGAGAGTTTATGGCTACTGTGGGATTTTGTTGCCATGGAAATGTTCCGTCTAGCTTGACATTACATTTTCTGCCCCCCTTTCCCAGAAATCCAGCTCCTGCTTCCAATTGGCTCTGGGCGTTTGGAGAGTTTCCGCCTAAGTCCCTATGACGTCCATAGCACACAATTTAAATCAAACAATCTGTCTCTGTCCAGCTGTGAAAAACTTTTGCTTTCTCTCTGACGCCTGTACCCCTCTCTTCTTACTGAATACGGCCCCTCTCTCCCTCCTTTTCTGTCTCGTTCAGTGACTATGACTCAGTCTCTCCTCCTCTTTTTTTTCTCCACCTCAAAATAGTGCTCAATCAGTCTCTCCATCACATAACGGTCTCTTTGTGGATTCATTTCATCTTCTCCCTTCTTGATCGCCTTTTTCAGGAGGGGTGTAGGCGACTGCGGCTCACACTGCACGACCAGCACCAGGCAGTGCGGAGCCCAGAGCAGAAGCACAGGGACAAGGTAAGAAATTCCTGCACCTCATAACTTAGCCTACAGTCTGGACTGTAACACCAGAAGAGTCAACATTACAAGAGCACGGAAAAGCAATGGAAAGTAGTATGAAATGACATTAATCATTTTTAGTTTTACGTATGTGATTTGGATACTACTTGGATACATCCTACTTACTTGGATGCGTCAGTCAAGTTGTGCTATAATCTATTTTAGATACCATGCTGCAACATTTAAATATTTTTTTTATGTATACATTGGTCATATTTGTTGTAAGACATGAGGGAGATTGAGCTGCGATTTCTATATTATTTTCACAGTATTTTCTTTAGCAGTGAAGTTGCTGTTGTTCCTTATTTGGATATGAAAGTTCAGACAGTTAATCATCTGAATGATCCTAAAGAATTTGCTCTGCTCAGAACTAGCATATATACATCACACCGTGTTCCTACACACAAATTGTACAGAGACACAAACAACATGTAAACATGCCAGAGCTGCCATCAGCTTTTCATTAGTGTGGTTCCCACACAAGGTTGCAGAAAACTTCTCAAGATAACCATTGTTCTACCAAAACCAGTGCCAAAGTCTTATGAGTTACATAACATCTCCCCACCTTCTTCTGCATATCCCTCCCTCTTTCTCTGTTTATGGTTTTAACCAAGTCTGTTCACCATCTCCAAAGAAGCATGCAATATTTACAGGAGAGTTTAGATCTCCTTAGTGATTATGGTTAAATGTTTTTGCCTCCTGATTATAGAGCCCCATAGTCAGTCACACGCATATGAGAATAATTTGCTCGGGACACGACTGAAAAAAGCAGATAATTGTAGATGCATTCTGTTACACTCGACGCTTTAAGTTTTAAACTCCTGACTGCAATTCATTGGTGCTCTTCTAAATATGCGTTAGCAATATTGAATACAAATCTTCTCCGACTCGTCCTCTGGTGTTAGCAAAGCACAATGACGTAGTTCATGTTCACATTTGCTTTTGATGTGTGTAAATGTATCACACACATCCGCCCGTGATCATGCAACACTGTTAACTCCTCTGCTCTCTCTCATCTCTCCAGCCAATTGGACGTGCGTTTGCACTTGTGCAGCCGGCCAGTGACAGGACAGCTCTGACTCAGGAGCCGGTCAAATCTACAGAGGAGCAGGTGGAGGTCATCAAGGTGGGTGTGGCACTTTAATGTTTTTTTTTTTAAAACAGGACATGTATGACTATATTATTTTTATGGTCTCTTTGGAGTTTAACACCCATGTGTCCCTCTCTGTTATAGGTGTATCTAGAAGCCCGCAGACAAGAGCAGCAGAAACATCAGCAGAGCCTGAAGATGCTATCAGATGAAGTTTCACAGATACAGGAGGTCAGTGTCTGGACAAAATCTAACTTTTGACTGTCTCAAACAAACACACTTGAACTCTTCAGTGTCTCAACCCTGTCTCCTGGATTATGTAAGATTTTGTATGTTTGCGTCATGCAAATTCCTCCTGGCTCTCGCGCTCCTCTCTCATTCTACCTCTGCTGATGATGAATGTCTTGTGTTGATCAATTGAAAGACACACCTACTAAAACACACACATGGTGACATTTAAAAAAATTATATCAGTAACTCACCATTATGTTTGTATTTCACACAGGTGAGGTATTGCCTGAAGACACTGAGGGAGCAAATGGCAGCCAAAAACAAGGTAGGTCTATTTTGAGCAGTTTTTTTCTGCTCTTGCTATTGTTAAAATTACATCCTGTGTGCTTAATGGTATTTCCGCCACATTTCTCATCCACATTTTTCACTCTTTCCTTGCTCATTTCCTTCTTTTCTCTCTCCAGCCACACACAAACGGGTGGAGGGTCAGCGCTCCGTTCAGAAAGAGCAGCTCGTCTGCCCCCAAGGGAGGAGCTAAAGCTGACGTACAGGTGAGCCGCCTCTCACGTGAACAACCTCTATTCAAGGTTGCATGTATACGGTATTTGTACAGCAGAGCAATGCAAAAAATCAAACCTTGCAGCCATTTATTTGTGGACATTGTGTGCCAGTGTGATGCCTGTAAAGTGATCTCTTGACACTCAACCCCAGAGGCACACAGGGAAAGCAGGTGAAAAGTTAAACAGGGAGACAAACAGATATGTGATATAGGGTAAAAGAAAGGATTCAAAAGGCAGCCAGAGTAAATCCGCACCCCAGGGTGTATGAAAACATGCGAGGGAGCTTTTCCAGCACACACTGTTCCTCTGCCTGCATCTGTTATTGTATTCAGGCCCTCCTTATTGTTCCCAGCATTCCACAGATGCTTCATCCTTTCATAGTTGTGTTGCTGTCTTTGAGCCACGCACTTTTTGCATGTCAGTAATGTTTTGTGCTAACACAACAGCGCTGACACCAGTGTGTTTTGGTTTAATTGTTTTGGCACCAATTATAGCCTTCATCTGTGAGTCACACTACAGCTTACTCACAAAAGCGTTGCAGAAATAGGAGAGAAATGCTGGTCATGATCCAACCGCTCCAGTGACGCACATTGCTACGCCTGTTTTCTTTACGACGGCCAAACCCACTGAGCTTGCTTTGCTCACTCCTCTGCCTAAACATGATTTTACATTACATCATTATTAAAATATGAATCTGTCTGCAAATCTAACCATTTATTCTTTATCTATCAGGAAGCAGAGGATGAAGCAGAGAGAACCAAACTGAGAGAAGTCAGTAAGCGCTTATATGCACAGCTCCAAGAAACAGAGAAGAAACACCAAGAGGAAAAGGACAGGCTGCAGGTAACACAGACATGGAGCTTGTTTTTACATTCATTATGCATCGTTACAAATGATGTACTCAGCATTTCGGATGCACTAAACTCCCTGTCTCCTCCAGGCTGAAGGCAGCAGGCTGAGGGAGTGTCTGAGCGAACAGGAGGAGAAGTTGAAGAACACAGAAGAAGCTAATGAGAAGAAAGACAAGCGCCTTGAAGAGCTCCAGAGGCTGCTGGGAGGGATGGAGCAGGAGAGCTCCACCCTGCGGGAGGCCATTCGCAGCCGCGAGGAGGAACTACGAGAACTACGCAAGATCAGAGAGGAAGGCCCCAAAGGAGAGCAGAGGTCAGCTAACACACACACACACACACACACACACACACACACACACACACACACACACAAAAACAGACAAAAGTATCCCATTGCAAACAATGACAATCCAACCACTAGCGGTTCTCATAACTGTATGTATTTTTAGGGCTGAGCAGTTGGAGAAGGAGGTGGCTATTCTCAAAGAAAAGATCCACCATCTGGACGACATGCTGAAATGCCAGCAGAGGAAAGTCAGACACATGATTGAACAGGTGAGACGCGCATGTGTGAGATTCTGCAGAGCAAACACATTGTCTCCATGTTTATATTTGTGCAGGCGTCAGTGTTTGACTGTGTGTTTGCTCGTCTTTAGCTCCAGAACTCTCGCATGGTGATTCAGGAGCGGGACCGCGTGATCAAAGAGCTGGAGGAGAAAGTGGCTTTCTTGGAGGCTGAGGTGAGGACCTTTTTTTATTGGCATTTTAGTGGAACTTCAAAAAGATGTCAGTAAGAAACAGGAATTGGAATAATGTCAAGTGTCCAGTAAACAAATTTAAATCACAAACTAGTATTTTAATATATATCTTGTAGAAGGGGAGTTCAGCACACAGTAAACGTAAGACATAACAAGGCCTCAGGTGGTGTCTTACCAGTGCCTTAGTGGGAGCCCAGTCCACAGCACTTCCACACGCTATGAGAGAGATACACAAGGACATGCTAACAAGGCCTAACACAGGTTAACAGAATACTGAAATGCATATGTATATAATGAATATTATTTCTCCACTACACTTCCTGTGTGTGCAGAACCGAGAGATGCATGACCAGATGGACTACTTCCTGGGAGGGCAGCGGTCAAATTCCTATCTTTCATCAGAGCGTAACCCCCAGATTGTCTACAGGTAACTTATTATACTCATAGTCTTCAGATTAGTACACAGATTCAAATTAGTACACTCACTGAATCACTCAAATATTTGCCTTATCTAGTTGTGCATCTTCATACAGTACATTTCATACTGTTGAATTGTTTTCATGTTGTTTCTCTCTCCTTATTTTCTCCTCAGTAAACCAATCAGGCCATCCAACTCTTCTAACAAACCCCTCCCTTTCATCAAAGTCATTGAGATCAAGTCATGAAGCGATTGTGCAGAGAACAGATAATTATCTGAGGGAAGATGTCAAAACCAACTAACTGCTTTGAATACAGACTGAAACCAATCACCATTTGGGATGAGTTTCTCAGCTTCACTTACACTGTGCATTTGCACCATGTACACTCTTGAAGGAAACTGTGCGATGTTTGTTGGCACACACACAGACACACAGACACACACACACACACACACACACACACACACACACACACACACACACACACACACACACACACACACACACACACACACACACACACACATTGTTTGGGCTTGTTGTGTGTCTGTGCATGTGCATTATGAATGACTGTGTGTCAGCTTTAATGTAGATACATTAAGCGTACCAATACAGCTGATGAGCATTTTAGGTCTTACATGTAAGTACATGCATATTGTATGCAGGTGTTTTTCTTGCCCTGCCCTGCCCTGTTTTGATTTCTTTTTTGACCTTTGAGTTTATGAAACATTTGAATCAAAACAGAACTGATGAGCAAAGTTCAGGATGGCAGGACTTTTGCCAATGAGATTTCATGTGGTAATGACGTCGTAAACTCCATATACAGTAATGTAGCATTAATACGGCTAACTGCACTTACATGATCCTGTGTCCTTGTACTCATTAGTCAATCTTTCATGACTTGAGTGAACGGTATAATGTTAACATGTAAATACTGACTGTAGCCTGTAAAAGTTACCTAAGTTCTGTCAATGGAGCTATTTTAAAAAATAATAATGTGTTTTTAAGCCCCAAACCACAATTGGGCACTTTATGAAAATGTGAGGAAGGGGTCTGCAGAAGGAAAAACAACATTGTGAGAGGCAGTGAAGATATTTGGCAACATAATTGCTTCATATAAATGTTGTTATTCTTCATATTTCCTGTAAAGCATTTCAGTTCCAGTTCACTGTGTTTTTGTACATAATGTTCATGAATGTGATTTGATGTTTTAATTTCTACCTAACAACTTTCTCCTTTGTATTTATTTATATTATATAAAAACCTCTAGACAGATGCGATAGAGGAGATTTTGTATGAAGTATATTCTAATCTGTTATGTGTTTGTGGTTCTCAGAATAAAATAATAAATCCCTGAAAATGAATTCACTGCTTCAATTTACCTTTGAGAACATTTACAGTTCCAGTCAGAACATTTGGACACACCTTCCCATTCATAGAAAATAAGAGGCCAAACTTTTGACTGGTATTGTAAGTGGATCACTAGGAGGGGGCGCCCTCTCCTGGACACTATGCACAGTACAAGTTGGTATATCACACTGACCCTGTATAAACACAACACTCTTCTGTCACAGTTTTATTTGAATGGCAACTTGTCCAGAAAGCACCTCAGAACAAAATTATTAGGCTCACTGGGAAAGTCTTATCACAAATGAAATAAGCAGTTCAGACATGTGGGGCCCAGTCTACTTCAAACAGAAAAGGAAGACAAAAGTCATAAAAGAGACTGCCCCCAATGCAATATCACTTTCAGGATACATTAATGAACTGGAATACTGTTAAATTACATTGCACTGAGAGGAGTGATTAAATTAAAAGAGCACCTAATCATCAAAATTCATTAAAGCAAGTATGGCTTCTGTAAAACATCAGGTTAAGGCAAAAAAAACAAAAAAACAACCAAAACATGCTGTTGAATTCACTGTAGCAAATGAACAGCAGAGACATATATACATGTAAACACAAGTGGCATTAACAGTGCTTTCTTTTAAAAGGAAGTGACAATTAACACTGGTAACTATTAGCACGTTTACATACAGTTGGTTAATTTTAACAAGTCTGCATAGGCCTTCACATTGTGCAATAAATACTGATTGTCTTATGCCATTGCATAGCCCCATAGCTGTGGTTTTATTTTGGTCAAATCAACCCTACTTACTCTAGTCCCTTATTATAGTCTACCCAAATATAGCACTCATGCTTGCAATAATACAGGATATATGGATAAGCTACACTTAAGAGCACTGTATCAGTAATCTGATATGCAATACACTGTAACCAGGCAATATGTTGAGAGTATAAAGGCAGTGTTCACTCTGTAACTATCTGGCAGTCGCCACTCATAGGCACTTTAATCACTGGCACTGCGACCTTCCCCTTGATCTTTCCCTTACGCGGACGTTACATATTTTCAGAGCGTACTGTCCAGAGTGTTGTAGTTGTCTTTGAAGTTCTTAAGCTCCAGAAAGTTTCTGGGCCGCTTGCTGCGCTGCTGTGCTGCAGATGTGAGGTAGGTGGTTTGGGTGGGGGATGAGGAGGAGCTTGCAGGCTCTGTGGTTGTGGTCAAGTCTTTTGCTGCAGACTGGTGGTACTGGTTCGGAGTGCTGCTGCTGCTACTTTGAGACTTCACACTGAAGGGACGAAGGGAGAAACAGATTGTTCCTGGTGCATAATTAACATTCCATGTTGGGATTAGCATAAAATAAAAGCTGTGAGGGATTAAGAGTCTCAAGGGAAAGGTGGTGTTTACTCACACAGAGGCCAGTTCAGTTAGAGCTTCCTGGTATTTTAGAAATTCTGCTTCACCAAAGGCCTACGGACATGAATGAGGACATTAGCATGGACATGCATGATACACAAAATTCACTCTTCAAAATCTGTCATCTGTCAACTTTTCATTCAGCTGCAATATACAATATACACCAGGTGGGGCTTAGTGGTAACAGAGCAAAATGATATATAACATTAACAATGTACAGTGGGTGACAATAGAGCCCACATTTGCCAAATCATGTGTTAGATAAGAAAGTGAGTCTTTATGGCATTTAATCTGATTTAAAATGTTCAAATAATATGTTTTATGTCTGTCACATGTATCTATCTGACTTTTCAAAGTTTTTAAATTCAGTTTCTTGTTATTAATTAAAATTATGTCGTGATGTGTTTGACAAGATGACGAATACAATTTTAAATGACTGTGTGTCTGTGGTAAACACACACTGACCTCTGCACCGTGACGTGCTTTATTGTACCCATCCAGCACGGTGTCAATGAGAGAGATTTGACTGTCTCTGGACAGGCAGTTAGAATTTCGCAACTGTAGAAGCCATGTCCGAAATCTTTTCCCCGTCACAGCAGTGGACGTTCCTCCCAGTTGACGGAAAGGGAGATCTATTGAAAGACAGTACTGGTATTACTGTGATAGTGTGGAGGGATTCATACTCTGTTGTGGCAAAACAAAACAAAACAGTGATTAAGGTCAGGATTAATGTTACCAGTCTCTCTGACGGCATCCAGTGCTCTCATCCTGTACAGGTAGTCACAGGAACCTGCAACATACACACAGACTCCTCCATGCACTGGCATAAAAACTACTTGTGTACCATAGATACTTTCAAGTTTGATGTATGTGTGTTTCTGTTACCAGACTGTTCTCTGTGATTTAGCCGGTCATCATCTGTAGACAGCAGACGAGGCTCAAAGTGGATTTTCTGAACCTGGCACAGTTTGGCTTCAATTTCTTGTCTCAGCTCCTACAGGACACACAAAAAAAACGTGGCTATCAATACAATAGCTAAGGAGCAACAAACTGTACAGGAGCACACTTCTGGTTCATGATGGTGTGAGTGTTACCTTAGGAGCATTGTGGCCAAGGGGAACATGTGGTCCTCTCCGAGATTTCATGGCAAATCGCATAATTTGTCTTTTCATAAAGATGAACAGCAAAACAAACACCTAGAGGAAAGTCAAATGTTAGATAACCCCTCCATTTGTTTGTTTTTACTTCATGAAAGCATAATGAACACGATGTCAGAAGATAATACAGAGCCAAATAATAAAATGAAAAAAAGAAAGAAAACAAAAAGAAATATATGAGTTACTAGTTACTACATAAATTTGCAATTCAACTGCTTTTGTATTATTTGAAGCAAAATCTGCTTCCTGTTAGACATTTTAAAATAGGGCTTACCTTTAAATTTGCTCTTATGAATATGGAACATGACCTGATAAGTATATCAAGCTAACAATACTCTTAGGTACCTTTTCATAATCATCTTTTGGTGTTTAAACCACAAAAAATGTAATTACCTATATGAATATATATATTTAAGTGTACAATCTGAAAAAATGACAGTAGTCAATATTCAGAAGAATGCAGAATAAAAATCCCTTTTGAAAAGTTTCAATATATTTAATGAAGATACTGTATTAATCTGAATAGAGGTGAAATGCTGATTTCGACTATATTTCATGTATTTCTCTTTTGTAAACACACCACAAACTTTATATGATTAACAATCATATAACAAACAGTAAGCTACACTAATATTGTAATACTGAAAACATGAAACATTAAATCACTATATAGTTAGATATAATGTCACATAATCTACACAGACTGCATAATTTTGACAATACTGCAAATTTGGTGATGATAAGCAGTTATGTTTTAATGATCTCAACTCAACTCAAATAAGGAGAAAAGTTTGCAAACACATGTTGCATTGATGTGTCGATGTGTCTTTTAATGAGCAATTGAGCTCTACACACCTTCCCTTATGCATTAGTTTTACACTTTATATGTAAAGTCTGCACTTTGTGTCTATGGATAAGAATATAGCGAAAACGTGTGGCTCCTTGAAATGAGAGTTTTGCACTTGTACTGAAACTGTGGAAATTGAGCCAAATGTCATGTGAAGTACTGAGTCGAGATCAGTTTATTTGATAGTGCCAGTTTATTAAGTCTTAAACTGACATTATTTTTAATGTCAGTTTAAGTATTTTTCGTCGTGAGTTTAGATTAAAACTTGATTCAGCTATAACACAGTTAGATCAAAATTACTGATATCAATGTCAAACAAACTCACCAGACTTCCGTAGGCCATAACAAGCACTACGTTGACGCTTGACAGGGAACCACTTCGCATTTTCACTCAAAAATTTCCCTTAACGCCAAATAACAACTTCAAAGTGCGTCCAGAGGGTTGATATTTTTAAGGCACACGGTTTCATTTAAGTAGTCGTTTTTAAAACATTAAGCTGACGTTAAACGAAAGACAAAAACGGAGAAGTTCAAAAGGAGTAAAGTGCTTTTTCACATTTCGCTGTCTCTAGTTTGTTGACTTCCGGGATAGTCACGTGACAGGTACGGGCAGAGGTGATGTCACGTCTGTGGCCTCTGGCGCCACCTACTGCTGAAAGTAACTTCACAGACTCACCCAGCAAAGACATAAACCAACATGAACAATAATGATGAAGAAACATAAATTTGAAGACTGTTTTCATTGAATGCTGTAATTTCCAGCTTAAACTGACACATAAATAAAAAGATACCAACAGGAAAATTGCTAAATTCCCCAATTTCTACACCTCTTTAGTGTAGCTTGACACGGAAATGCCTGCAGACTATTTATATCCACTGTGACCCACTGATTAAATACTGTAAACTATCATTTCTCACAACACTTGTGCTGTATCACATGCTGTGTCCTACATTCTAAGGAATGAATTTAAAGCGTGTGAGAAAGACATTTGCATCCATCCTGCAGAGACACTGGGGGCCATTCTTCTGTCAGGAACAAGGGTGGGTGTCTGTGGAGTCGTACTGTAGCTATTTACCCCCCACTGACAGACTTATCTTTGTCCTGAGATGACCATGGGACCCTGTGGCCTCTGTCTGTAGGGCTGGTCATTGATTGGATCATTAGTATCTTAAGACTTGGCCTAGAACCAATGTTTCTGACTCAGTCTATTCTGACTTTTGACAGAAGACTTTTTTCCCTCGCGTTGCAGCATGCTGATGTGGTAACCACAGTTTCCTCTGTCTCAACGGAAGAGACTAGCAGGTGCATGCACAAATGCACCAGTCAGAAGATGAGCCTCTACATACCACCCAAAACTGTAAGTGCTGGTAACTTTTTTCTTTCTTCTTTTAAATTTGATACTTCTCTGTGAGCTTAGCAGTTTGTTCCTTGTACATCTGCAATTCAATGGCTGTTTGTCCACCTTCCCACTCTGCAGATCCAGTTTTTCCACAAACAAAGCTTCTTCTTTAGTCTGAATATAAACTATCACCAATCTCAGATGTTTATCTCCTTCAGTCGACATTACAATCCCACAGACTCACAGTTCTGGAGGACACGTGTGTCTGCTCTGGAGTTCTGTTTTGTTGTTCATATGTCATGTGAGAGGTGTACTTGTAACAATATTTATCCCTGCTGGTATTTCTGGGTCTCGATGAACTCTTTGTGGTCTCTGGTCTCAATTAAAGGTGCTCTGATATTATGTAGTTTGATACCTGCTCAGCCCAGATGACTGGACTCAGGTTTGCCTGAGGTGCGGTGATATTATAAGCCTGTGTTGGGAAATGTCATTCTTGTTCCGTTTCACACAATTATCTGAACTGTATCTCCTCTCCCCTGAGCTATGAAATGCTGATGTCACGTTGTTGAGCAAGAGACAGTGTTTGAAGTGTGTATGTAACTGTGAGTGTGTGTGTGTGTGCATGCACATTTTTTGGTATAAACACCTACCTTGCCGAGACCAAAGCCTGGTCCTAATGAGGCAAAATATAATTTCTGAGGTCCTAGGTAAGGTTAGGGGTAAGGTGTGAAATGGTTATTATGGTTAAGGTCAGGTTTAGGGTCTGGGATAGGCTGTCTACAATGAAATTAAAACCAATTAACTGGTGACGGCTTGTCCAGTTGGGGACAAAAGCTCCAGTCTCCAGTCGGTAGATTTTTGGGTCACTGGTTAAGGTTAAGGGTAGGGTGTGTGTGTGTGTGTGTGTGTGTGTGTGTGTTCACACTCCCTGTTGAGACATTTAGTGTAACACATTGAACTGTAGTCAGGAATGCTACTCTGTGAGAAGATGAAAAATAGGGAGAAAACAACAATGGGAGGGGGAGGAGAGAGAGAGAGAGAGAGAGAGAGAGAGAGAGAGAGAGAGAGAGAGAGAGAGAGAGAGAGAGAGAGAGAGAGAGAGAGAGAGAGAGAGAGAGAGAGAGAGGGGAAAAACAGAGAGAGGATAAACCAGTGTAGCCAGTTTTCGTCACTGTATGCAGTCCATCATGCAAAGCTGATGGCAAGAGAAGAAGACAGAGAGAGAGAGAGGTTAGGAGCTGATGTCATTACAGAGCACTGCCTTCATTATGAGCGCATGTCAACACAATGGCCTGGGACAAGTACAGAAATCACTCATTAGAAAGGTAAGGTGCATTTGTGTGAATGAATATGTGAGTAGATTCATCAGAAAATTTGTAATTGTGTTAGTGAGTAAATGTATGTTGTTTTTGTCTTATCTCTAGGTACATTTTTGTTTTTCTTGTTGTCAGTTGCAGTCAATCGGAGTTTAAAGTAAATGGGGCTGCGTTGCCCAGGTTACCCAGATGGGAGGCTTTGTGACCTAGCAGAACAGGTGTTTCTGTAAACCGACACTCATACTCGCCTGCATTGGAAAGCACCACCTGGGACTTTCTCCCAAAGTTCCACACTGTAACCTAGACTTCTTAAAACACCATTTACAACTTTTTCCTAGTTATTCATTACATGCTTATCTAATTCACCTCTTTGTTTGTTAATGTCAATAGCAATGATTGGATCCTATCTCCAAGATTATGATTGATCAAAGATGCTTTCACTGCAAAAAGCCTTATATCCCTGATGAGCCATTGTCCATCTGTAGCCTAACTAGTATCCTAGTTTCACTAGGATGTATGTAAATAAACTGCTTACTTTTTCCTTATCTTGTCAGTCTTATCTGATCCTTTTACATTACTCCACTGTTACTAAGCTTCAATCAGTTGTTGTCTTCCTTCTGACATGCAGCACAGAGACTGATTGTGGTACTTTAATGCATTGTTTTTGCTGAGTGGATTGCTGTTGGGTGGGTTTTTCAAGTTTTTGCTTCAGGTTTAGCTGACGTTGACAGGTAGTCATGTTGCTTGTGTAAACAGTTGCTATGATATGTGTGTACAACAGAGAGCTGAGTCTTACTGTTGTGTCAATGGGCTCATTGACTCAGTATGCAGGGAATGTTAGGAAGGCAGGGACGTGTTGCAAAATGACATAACTGACAGGGGTTTTGAGTGAGGGTAGTGTTTTTGGTTCTCTGGCACTCATGCCCTATCTTTTGTTCTATTTTTTCTCATCCTGTTCTATCTCTCTTTTATCATGGCCATATCTTCTCCATTCATTGTCCACTTTCTTTTCCACAATATGTTATGTTTCCTGTCCTCAACCAGTGTGTATGATTTCTGCTTGACCATTTTGAGCAGCCAGAGCAACCACAATCCACATATCACAACATTCCAGCCAAATCCATTCTGAGGATGGAAATTTGTACATTTTTATGCTTGGCAGGAAATGGGAGCTGTTTGCTGAAGTTGTGCTGGGGAACTGAAGACTCCCGGGGACAGAACAACAAAGAATCAAGAGGAGGGGTCCAGAGGATACACCACCCAACCACAAGTAGCATCACTGAAATGTCCAACCTTTTCAACCAGGATTTGTGTTATTGCAATAATTTAAACATGCAAGGACTATAGTCATTCAGCTGGTTTTTACACACTTAAAACTGTAACGTTCAGACAAATTGCTTCCACAGTGCAGTCTTAAAGACAGTTGCTTGGAATATCTTAAATATCAAGTTCACTCTTCCACTCTCTTTTTGGGATTTGGCACTTGACAGGTGGTCATTAACTTTGTTTACTCTCAGACAATGGACTTGTCCTTGCTTCCTACTCCAGTGAGTGAGCACAACAGTCAGAGGGCAGGAGCACGCTTCACTGTACGACCAGCCAACTCTCCCTCTTACAGTATTACTCGCAGGCCAGGTGTTAGAAAACCCAGGGATTTTTCAGAGGAGGAGAGGGAGAGCGTGGAGGAAGCTGGAGAAAGAGAGATATATAGGAAAAATATTTGCACAAATGGTGCAAACAAGAAGGATGACACAGTCACTGGATATCAAACCAGGACGGACAACAGTGACAAAGGTCAGTGTGAGTCCTTGGTGAAGGAAACATCAAGCTACAAACTGTCTACCATGCTGTACCAGAATGGCACTGCAGACAAAAACATCATAGACTTTGGCGTTGACAGAAGTCATAACCCTGCATCTGAAAGCCAGGGAAAGACAGAGTGGAGAGGGTACGACCTGGCAAGTAGAAGTAAGAGTTTAGATTGGAGGACAAGGGCAAGAAGCCCTGACAGATCACCTGACATGTCATGCAAACAAGGAGGGGACATCAGTAAACAGGGTAGGATAGGACTTGATGGTGTGAGGGGCAGGTTGATGTCCGCAATAAATAACTCCTCAGGTACAAGTAATGTTCAAGAGAGGATCCCAGTGAGTTATATGACCCAGACTTTGGACAGGGTCAGGAGGGATCATTCACTCCCTTCCAGGCTGAGGCCACAGTCTGGTCCTGGCTCTGGTTTCAGAGAGACAGCTTCATCTGTGCCCAAAGGAGGCCAGAGTATATCAGATCGGATAGAGAAACTCTATGGGTCTGCTGGTTTTAGTAAAACAGAGGATTACAGCAAAATTAGGGACTTTTCGACCTCTGTGAGAGACTGGTGTGAAAGGGAGGGACAAGCTACAATGTCCCATTGCAAAGGATCAACCCCAGATTTCCACATTTCGTCACAGCAGAGGTCATATGAGAAGGGAGCAGGAGGCACTTTCCCAAGGCGTTTCTCCTCAGTTGAGAAAAGCAGCCCAAGTCCAGTGGAAAACAGGACATCATTCACCTGTACAACTCAAAAAGAGATCGCAGGTTCTGACCATTCAATTTCTCCAAGGACAAGCAGGAACAAGGAGAGAACACAAGAAGGACAGTGGCAAGACCAGATCCACAGCAGGTATTCAGAGGAAGGCGGAGTTAACTGGGGTAGAGGGTTAGTGGAGACAGGCACAATGTCTCTGGATAGAGCCAGGAGCAAGTGCACTGTAGCATCTCAGATTAGATCGATAAGGGCTGCAGGAGGAATTACTGCTCCTCCACAGTCAAACACTTCCTCAGAAGAAATTTCTTTTGGAGGTCCATCTGAAACCAGAAAGAGAAGAGCAAGTGGAAGTAAGGATCTGGGAAGAGCAAACCATGGAGAGGTAAAGGGCGAGACACTGAGAGAAAGAACTAGGATAGAGGGTGGAGTATTGAACAGTAGTAATGCTGATGAAGATGACGAGGTGTTTGATTCAAACCCACAGAGAATCAGAATGAAAACAGTGGAAAGGAATACATTTCCAGAGAAGCCAGCAGCCAGTGTGAGAAATAAAATAAATCAGTTTGAGGCTCTGACACAGAGATCCCAGGGCATAGCAGCAGACAGGGCCCTGATGACCAGACGGACCTTTTCTGTGCCTACGCAACAAAGCAGGGGCCAAGATGGAGTGAAGAAGAGTGCGTCAGCAAAAGCAATAGGTGGACTGAAGAACAAGTGGGTGGGATTAAGAGAGGGAGGGGAAAAAGCTGACGAGAAAGTGACAGGAGTAGGAAAGAAGCTCGGGTCAGAGAGATCTTTATCGGTAGATGTGGTTGGACTAAGATTAGGGAATAAAGAGACTGGAGGGAATTATTTGGCAGAGAAGGAAGGAAAAAGTACAGACAGTGGTAACAACTGGACTAGTGATTTTGGTAAATATTCAGAACTCAAGCATACATTAGAAATCCCCTTAAATGAAGGAGCTCAGCAACGTTGCAGAAACTTTTATGTAGACAAATCTGATTTCTCCAAAGTCTCCAGCCCTGAGGAAACGCATAATAAGGACATGACGGACAACAATGCAGCATCTGGGCTACTGTCTAACTCCAGAGAATCTCTTGAGCTGTGTGGTGTGAAGAAAATGACACCCAGTGGGATTACTCCACCTGTTAGTGATGATGACAAGACTCCAACAAACACCCCAAACCACTCACCCTTTCTTTCACCACAAAATGCCACTCCCAATGCAGAGACTGAAAATAAAAGTACTTCACTCCTCACACAAGCAACTACAACTCACCCTGAAACAGACTCCCCACCTCTCCTACGTCCCCTGGCCACTTCCTCCCACAGCAACCTCCATGATCTCATCTCTCCAGATGCCAGCACAGCCTATCCAAAAGGGAAGAAACAGGCATTTGACCTGGATGCTTGGCTAGCTGGCTTAAACTCAAAGATTAAGGTCTGGAATGATGACGAGGATGATTATGAAGATGATGATGAAAGTACGCAGAAAGATGAAGATTCAAACTATGATTCAGACTCTGGGGAGTCCTCGGTGACTATCACCAGTAACATGAGCCAGTCAGATCGCAGGAGCTTCTGTGTCAGGTAGGAAATATTTTAAAATTATCTGGGTTGATTTGACAGAGATGCTCCCAACAGTTTTTTCACCCTCTGTTCTCTCCACTCTCCTCCCTGTAGTCTTTCGGACCTGTGTAACTTTGCTGGAGTTGACTATGAGTCAGAGAATGACAGCGATGAGGGGCAGTCAACATGCCAGCGGACTGCCTCGCTGAGCTCAGACGTGTCTGCACTGTCTTGTGTGTCTATAATGCCCAGTGAGGAGCTCGACAGGCTGCTGGAGGACGTCAGGGGTCTGGGAGACAACACCCTGCAGGTACCGAAAGAGCTGCAGCTGACCTTTAGAAACTGTTTACATGCTTTGCTGTGATATTAAACCAAATTTCTTATCATAACCATGAATTATGTCACTTTTACAATTCCATTTTATCTCTCTCTCTCTTTCTCTGGCTACAGTTCATCATTTTGGTGGCCCCTCTTGGCATTAACTTGCATTTAAATATGATTTAATAAGAATACATTACATCAGTGGTTTCCAACCCAAGGACTGGGCACCTCCAAAGGGCACAAGATAAATCTGAGAGGTCAAGAGATGATAAATGGAAAAGAAGAAAAAATAAAGTTCTGCTACATAAATTGTATTTATTTTGGGGAACTTTTCTTTGATCTTAGCTTTTTTTGTGAAACATTTGGCCTCAAGCAGTTATTTAAATGAAGCCATACAAGAAAAATAGAGGAGAAATGTCTCTTTGGTGACCCAAGTAGACACTGCTTCTTTGCAAAGGGTCACCAGCCAAAAAGGTTGGGAACCACTGCATTACACATTCCTATTATTATATTGCCAGAGATATTGATACTAAGACCTAAATACTAAGACCTAAAAAATGACATTAAGATCATCCATTACATCACTTCTTGCTCTCATTTCTTAATTAAAATTTGGAAAAATATTTTAGAAATCAAATTGAGATTGTAACTACAGTTTCTTCTCCATTCTGACTACCTTCCTTTTTTGCAGGACTATAATGATGTGCAGGTGGTGGTCCTCCATAAGGAGGTGGGAGTGGGACTGGGCTTCAGTGTGGCAGGTGGCGTGGACCAGAACAAGCCAGTCACTGTGAGAAAATACCACTATTTTCTTTCCTCTGAGAGAAATATTTAAATATATTGTCTGTAGCTTCTTCATTTGTTCCTCAATGTCTTCTCCTTAGGTCCACAAGGTGTTTCACTCAGGTGTGGCAGCACAGGAAGGCTCCATAAGCGAAGGGGACCAGGTCTTGTCGATCAATGGCACAGCGTTGTGTGATTTCGCTCATTGGGAGGCCCTGAGGGTCCTGAGACGAGCAAAAACTCGTGAGATGGGGGTGGTGGTCTTGAGGAAGGGAGGTGTAAGCAACATCTCAAAGGGGGGAGCACAGATAAATAATCAGGGACTAACACAGACTCAGATAACTGAGACAGGTGAGAAGTCACAATTTAACAGAACAGACATTTGTCCTAAATCTGCCATAATATCAAGTGAGATACTATGTTTTTACACTGCTTTCAGGTCAGCGTGTGTGTGTAAGTCTGGTGAAGAACAGCAGGGATCTTGGCTTCAGCCTAGAGGGAGGTGTAGGTTCTCGTCTTGGGAACAGACCGCTCTCCATACAGAAGATCTTCCAGGGTGAGAACATGAGCTCAATATGTCAGTTCTTCATAGAGAAAGTTTGATATTTCACATCAAGAGGTGGACATAACATATATGACATGGCTAAAAGTATATAGATAACCAAAGAAAGCAAACACTCAAATATTGCATCCATATGTGATTGTTGAACATCTCATTCTAAAAACATGGGGAATAATCTACTCCTCTAGGAAAGATCTCCACAAACGTTTTGGCCGATAAGGCCTGGATACCAGTTAGAGTTTCAGTTCATGCCAAAGGTGTTGGGAAGGGTTGAGGTTTGTGCTTTCTGCAGGCCATTCAAGTTCTTCCACACCAAAATGAGAAAACTATTTATTTATGAACCTGGCTTTGAGCAGCAGGACTTTAATGTTGAAACAGGAAACAGTCCTTCCCAGACTGTTCACTGTAGTGAAAAACACTATAAAGTAATTTTGCATGGTTAGTTCAGTTAACTGAGACCCAGACCAAAAGTACACAAAAGTCTTTGAACCTGTATGGGTCTAGTGTATCTTGAATTCATTCTCTCAATCTTCTCAAGACAAGTAAAATTTCATGTCTGAAGTAGTTTATTAAGAAAGCTTCAATTGTGCACCCAGTTATTAAATGTTACCTTTCATTTTTTCACTCTCAGGAGGTCCGTTTGATAAGGTTTTTCCTGGCGATGAGGTGGTGGAGATTGAAGGTATAAGCGTGGTGGGGATGAGACGCCTGGAGGCCTGGACTCTGATCAGACAACTTCCTCCTGGGCCTGTAGATGTGATATTATGCCGGTCTATTACACATCTGGAAACATGAGCATTATTGAAGTGCTATGTGCACAGTGAAGTTCAGGGAATGATAAAATGACAGAAAAGAAACTAAAAGCCATCCATGAGAGAGAGCCTAACCTGCAATTAACTGCACTATTTGAGTATAATGGCATTTACGCAATTAATTTGTAGTTATAGCCATTATAACAAAGCTCTAAAGGGAAAAAAACATAATCCTAGAGACCAGGTCAAAGCTGTGTATCATTTGTGAATTACAGATATTCAGCTCTCTTTATATATTTTAAAGACTGCATCTACCTCAAGAACTGAGATATTTCTGCACCAGCCAAAATAAAAATGCACTGATGGCTCATACATTTGTGAAGTCTTGCAGATATTGTAACAGATAGTTTTTCACTTAAAAGCTTGTAGTGTGGCACTGCACCTGTATATGAAACATGAAAAACATTGTCAATATGTTGTAATATATTGTGAAAAGATGCTAACTGCATTTAGAGTTTGTAATGCTTTTTAATAAATCCTAACTTAAACTGATGCTTTTTGTTCTTGTGTACTGTAGAAGGGGAAAGACTGATGTGATATTATCTTTTCAACTCACAGACAGATGGTTGGGAGAAAACAGTGCAGCAGGGTATTGATATTTCCTTTTATACGTTACTGAACAGTGATACTTCTCAAGAGGAGATGTGATAAGATAAGATGTCACTGTTCAACTTTTACAATCTCTTCACAACATGTCAAACTTTATTGCATTACCTCTTTTCTACGCAAATTCTCAAGCTCATTTAAAATAAAATGGCAGTAGAAATGATAAAAATAGAAGTATATGCAACAATGAGGATGCAAAACCGGCTTTGCGTGTCAAATAGTCTTGGTGTGATTTGTATCTTATCAGATGTTAACTCGTTTTCCTGCTTCACTCATGTGCCTCCTGGATATTTATCAGCAATAGCATGATTCTCTACTCCTACACAGCAATTATTTGGGGTTACATAATCCATTGGGAGTCCAGAGTTCAGAGAAGAGAGATTGTTGGGGGGATCGTTCTGTTCCATTACAATTTAAATAAATCAGTCACATTACCAACTCAGGCAGCTTTTTTAAGAACTTAAGACTTATTTGTTTACTAGAATAAATATATTTAGATCAACAGTGGCAGTCTAGTTTGTTGGAGAATGGCGATGAATGAATGATATTGATCAAACTGAAGAATTTCTTCCAGACATCTGTGGAGAATTTTAGCATTTTCTCTGCCTTTATCAACACACACCAAAATTAGCCCTCCAAAACAATATTCCTATAGGTGGAGCTCTTGAGCAGCCCTAAATTTAATTTTTAAAAGAGATCCATTGCTAAAACCTAATGTCAGTCAGGTTAAAGTTGACTCTATTATATTAGCTCAATTCCTTTTTTTCCCCATTTTGTTAGTTTATACACAAACTTGAACATGAAAACGTGTCCCTTACAAGCACACCAGCATCATTTATGACTTTCAAAGTTTTAGATTTGGCAATCGTTGTGAATAAAACCTACAAATTACAGTATGTATATTATTATATTTACTTCAGTTTGTTAGTGTTTCCTGTTGCAGTCTCTCACATGGACTCTGTGTGGCACCTTGGACAGGTTGAGGACATACAGTTAACACATTAACATACAATAATGTTATTATAAGCAGATATAAGTTAGTTAATTTTTATAAAGAATTTGTCAACAGTCATAATTTCTTCTATGCAGAGACAACTGTGTCCCTTTATTGTGATTCTGTTAATACACTGGTTTCCTTATGGGTTCCTACATACAAAATACATTAATAAACACTTACATCTGCTTGCAACTACATTATAGTGTGTTATAAACATTTATTTGCTGTTTATGTATTGTTTACGCTGTCTATGCTAAGTAGATTTATTTAAAGTAGAAGTGTTAGCAAATATAGAGTGCATGAAAATGAGGAAAAACGGATCTATAGTATCTGTCATAAACATCTGATTTCTTGCAATTATTACGCTGATTTCTGCTGTAAGTGTATAATGCATATCCTGTAGCTCATTTCCCTCTGTCAGAGCTGTTGACACATAATCTGAATGTTTATGGCTTCGGTCGAACAATATTAGTATATTACACTCTCTGCAATAGCCAATCCTACAGTGTGACAACCTGATAAAGAAGTAATAGTGTTTGACCAGCTGTTGAGACGGAGAAAGCAGAGGAGAGACATCCAGGTAGAGGTGGGATACAGTGCACAGGTTTCTCCAGATGCCCAGAAGGAGGTTGTGACTAAAAACTTTATTTTTTGTCACCTTCTTCACTAAAAGCACCACATTAGCTGCTCCACTGACAGACAGACTGAGCTGAGGCCAGCAGCTGGTCGGTCTGACAGTAGAGACAGACAGACAGAGAGCTGAGTTCACATGATAAGAAGAGGGATTTCATTTTCATTTTTCAACTCCAATCATGGTGAAGCTGCGTTTACTGAGAGTGAGGAATGCCCTGGTGCGAGAGTGTATGGCTGAGTTCTTGGGAACTTTTATCTTGCTGGTAAGTGACATGTGACTCTGTGAGTTAGCTTTTGATGCTAAAAAGATCCACACAGGGTTCAGAGAGTATGGGGTTTCTTTAAACCTCTTCAAAGACAAAAGTGATAAATAAGCTTGAAAAATATTATATTATAAAAGAGAAACAATATTAATATATAAACTAACTTAACATGACTTTTCTAGATCTCGTCTTAATTTACACAAACTTGCTTTTCTTATTTGAAGTTAACTTTTTTGGGGGAATTTAATTACATTTTATTTTATCATTTCAATTCGTTTTCTAGGTTTTGGGAGATGTGAGTAATATATGTTGTATGTCTTTAAATGTGAAGTATTACAGCATCTTAAAAAAACTCATATTTGTAAGTTTGCACCAAAGTTTGAAATGTATCATAAATCAAAGAAAATATGAAAAGATTGTCTATATATAGTGAATATGTTTTGTGATTTAATTATTTAAAAAAACGTTCTTGTATATTTGTATATTTTAAAGAATCAAAAAATTATTGGGATGGACCGAGTATCCAGTATTATTCAGTTACCATGTGAACTGATGAGGAAATGTTACCATTCCTATTTTAATTGAATTAGTTTATTGTGCTCTGCCAAAAGAAGAAAGTCTTTTGGCTGCCAGATATATACAAAGCAACATTGAACTTGACATAATCCATAAAATGAATTAGTTACAACAACTAAAGTCAATTTACATGCAGATCCGTGTCACGTTTCATCACTTCACCTACTTAATTTCCAGCTACAACTTTGATATATTTGACCTTAACACGATGTTGAGTTTAATGTGACCTCCTGTAATACATTGATAATACAAGTTAATTAGTGATTTATTGACTGTGAAGTTTGAGCATAAACCACATTGTTGAGGGTGGGTTCTTCATGAGATTAATGTGTAATATACAAGTGTGTGTTTACTTGCTACACGCGCTCATCTGTGCGTCTCAGAGTCACATTGTTTGTTTTATGGTCATTTAGATAAGAAGCGGCTAGTGTCATGACAAAGTCTAAGTTTATGAGGTTATGGAAATAATATTGAATATTGAACCGAATCATTGGTTTGATACATAAATAGTTAATCAATCCCAAAGATAGTGTTACAATATGTGCACTTGTATATTTGCTTGTATGTGATTGAGGTGGCTTTTCACTTTTGCCATGGAAGGATTGTCTTTTGTTCTTGTTTAGTTTACAGTATTTCCAAGACTTATCGCTCTTTCTCTCTATCTCTATCTTATCTGCTGTGAAGCTCTTTGGCTGCTCTGCTGCAGCGCAGATGAAGACCAGCAGAGAGACAAAAGGCCAGTTTCTGTCAGTCAACATGGCCTTCTCTGTGGGTGTGATGTCGGCCATGTACCTCACCAAAGGCATCACAGGTAAAAAAAAAAATGGACACTAACTTTTCCAATTGATGTGATGTTTTAACTTATCACACTCTCATGCCTGAGAAATGACCATACAACCCAACAGTAGAGTTCAATTTGCTGCCTTACACTCTGAGTTATGACTTTTACATTACTGCAGACATTCACTGATCTGAGCACTCTAGATTTATCACATTAATAACTAGGACTCTTTGGCTTTGTCCAGCTTTTCAAGGTCTTCAGTCTGACTGATATCCACCTAGTAGACAACTACTCCTGGCTGACACACTATATGGCTGCAAATAATCAGATATTTCATTACCGGCCAATCTTTCTCACTGTAATTCACTTTAACTTCCTCTCTTCCTCTTCTCCATCTCCTGTTTTTTTTTCTCTGTAGGTGCCCATCTGAACCCAGCGGTAACTCTGAGTTTCTGTGTGTTGGGGAAGGCGCAATGGGGGAGGTTGGTGCCCTACTGCCTTTCCCAGCTGCTGGGAGCATATATGGCATCAGGGCTTGTCTATCTAGTCTACTATGGTTTGTCTTTTTGGCACCTCAAACGCTGATATCATTGACATACAGATGGGTGATAAATAAAATAAAAATATAAGAAATGCAGATGCACAAAAGCGCAAGAGGTTAAAAGGCTTCATTATGAAAATTGTATGCATTAGCTGAGATTTTGGGCTATGTTAGACAGCGTTTTTCACCGCCATCAAAACATCAAATAACATACATTTCGCTCATCTGCACTCTATATACATCCATATTTGGATCCTGTTTGTTTTTATGTTTGTTTCACATCATGACCTCTGTTTCTGCTTCAGATGCTATTATGGACTTTAGTGGAGGAGTGTTGACTGTTTATGGCCCAAATGAGACAGCCTCAATATTTGCCACATATCCATCTGAGTACATGACATTGGGCAGAAGTTTCCTTGACCAGGTGAGTTGGGAAGATAGGTCACCTTTTACTGTACACAGCAGACTTTTTTACTTTTCATGGCAGGAAAAGTGCACCAATAATGTAAATGATGGCTCTGTTTTATTTGAGTGTGTCAGGAAGTCATGACAGTGTGACAGTGAGCTAGCATGCACATTACCAGGACCCTGAAACAGAGGGTAGCCATCATTAATTGAATTATTCACATCTGTGCTTTTCCTACTGTGACATTTCAAAAATGTTCATAAGAAAGGTTTTCATCAGCACTTTAACAACTGTTTTATTGATCTCATTCTTGCTGTGTTTATACATTCTATTAGGTAGTGGGCACCGGCATGCTGATGTTGTGCATCCTGTGTTTGAATGAAAAGAGGAATACCCCTGCTCCCTCAGAGCTGATCCCTCCTATAGTGGCAGTGATCGTTCTGGGGATCTCCATGTCAATGTCAGCTAACTGTGGTGGTGCAATAAATCCTGCTCGGGATCTAGGGCCACGCCTTTTTACACTGACTGCAGGCTGGGGCATAGAGGTCTTCACGTAAGTATCTTATCTTACATATAAAGTGTACATGAACAGTACTAAACATACACAACTTCCCTCACTGATAATTTAATTAAATATTTTAAGGCCATCCTGATCAACGGGCACAATTAATTAAAGCTTTTATAATTACAGTTGAAAAGCATTACGGTTATTATTGATCTTTGACCTTTTGTGCCTCATAGTATCATGTATGTCAAAGGTTATCAGATGTTAGAGCTGATTTTAGCAGGACCAAAGGCACAAGATCCTTGGGACACTCATGTGTCAGCTTGTTACCGAACATCTGATGATGCAACATGTGTCTTTATATGATCTTATGATCCTGCAGTTTTTCTGTGGTTCACAACCGTTACAAACTCTAAATTAACTCTGAACAAGCTGGCAAGCACAAATAATTGCCTACTTACACACAGAGCAACATTATCATCCCATTGCAGTTTTCTTTGAAAATTTAAGTTAGCTCTGTTTTGGGATCCATCAACAGAAAAAAAACTTCTGAAGCTTCAGCTTGCTAAATGTTCTTGACTAGCTTGTCGGTACTGCTGTTCAAAACTGCTGGATTCAAACCGGACACATATGGCACTTCATGGTTGCTGCTTTAACACCAGTACAAAGGTGACTGGCTTAAGGATCCAAACAAATATCTCTAGCATTGTCGATTTTGTTGTCTGAGGGTTCATAATGCACAAAACCTCTGATATAACATAGACATTTGATTAAATGTTAATTTAAAAAAAATAATGCAGCTTTAAAGACTGTGTAAAGTGAATTCAAACATTTTCTTCTAAACACATTAAATAGGTCATAAATGTGTTTATAAAAAGCATTTCAAACATTTACATTTGAGTTGTGGAGCTAGGCTTCACAAACTGTTTTTCAATCATAGACTGTATATAAGAAATGGACGTAACATCCGTGACGTCACCCATTGGTTTGTGGACTGCTGCTCGGAGGCCAATAGTTTCAGATCTGAGCAGTGCCATCTTGAAAATTGCAGGTGCATGCCGGGAAAAATAAAAACACAGATTCTACTTATATGGGCAACCTGATGCTAACCAAGTTAGCTGTTACGACGAACTATAACCACAAAACTCCGGAGAAAACTGTCGGTGTGAAACAAGTTTACGGCTATTTCCTGCAGTCTATCTGTCCGCGCTCCTGAACCTGTGAATCAATCAACCTGTCAATTACGACGTAGCCACACCCTAATGCATACCCTGCTTTATCGTCAAATATAAAATCAGGGAGGCCAAAATTTCACAAATGAACATCATACTGCATTGAAGAAGGCTTTAAACTAAACTAAACGATTGAGACCATAAACACATTTTGAAAACGTTTACTGAGGTTAAAAATCAATTGAGAAGTTGGTGAATTCTCCATTGACTTGTATAAAGATGGAAGTCCTTTTGACACCAAACGGTCGCCCCTGGTGGCCTTTTGATAGAATGCAGTTTTAAGTTACTTCTGCATTGGCCTCATTTCAGAGGACCGGAACTCCCCGCCTGGTTTCAATATTTCTGTGTTCAGGATTTAGTGGGCGGGTCTGAAAATCACTGCGGCAGTGATTGGCATAAACCTGCCCCTGCTGCTGTATAGTCCATGTTTCTGGTAGAGGTGGTGACTTTGATTAACAGGTGACACTTGGTAGGGGGCGGGGTTTCAGCGAACTCGGCGGGCACTCCAACAGTGTTTGGGAGCAGAGACAGAGGCTGATTTTTACACAACTTTGAAGCCTAATTTCATATATTTGGCGATTTTTTTAATCATTCAAATTTGGCAGGGTGGTTAACAACACACTTTTCTGTGGTATGTCAAACTCAGAACACATATTTATTCTTACTTTACACGGACTTTAAGGGAAAGGAAAGTCTAAATGGCTTCAGAATATTGCACTTGGCTACAAATACTCTACTGTAACTCTGAATATTTTCGTTCTGTTCTTCAGGTGTTACAACTATTGGTTCTGGGTTCCCTTGGTGGCCCCACCTATTGGAGGAGTTTTAGGTAGTTTAATGTATTTGTTTTTCATTGAGTGGCACCTTCCTGATCCAGACCCTCCAATGGACCAGTCCAGTCTCGCTACCATCAGTGATATTATCAAGCAGCCCACCACTACACAGGAAAATGGGCAAGAGTTCAAGGCTGCATATTTTTAAGTGTTACTGTAATGAAATTGCCCCTATTGTTTTAAATATTGATTTATTCTTAGTAAATTATATTACTGAGTTGTCAAAATGAATATTGAACATAAATTAAGCTGGTAAAGCTTTTTAGTCTAAGAAAAAAAAACATACATCAGTCTGACTCTTTAATACAATACCATTCAACTTTGGAACACTGTTATTATTTCAAATGTTGTGTAAAAAAAAATGTGACTCAAGGTTCACCAGCTTTTCCCCCCTGTATCACACAGTCTCCATCAGTTACAGTATACAGTGTAAATATAATGATTTATGCACTTTAACCTGGGGTTTTCTAACGGGACTGTCTCATTTGTTTCTGTTGAATTGTTTGAACTTGCAATGTGGTATTTCACATTATAAAAATGTCGGTTTCATAAATAAATCCAAGAAGTTAATGTCTTTTGCTATTCATTTCTATATTTCTGTTAGTATCCATTCTGAAATCCTTAGAGGAAAAAGGCAGCTGTATGTGTTGTTGAGTTGATTTGTTATTCTGGTGGCAGGGAGGGAAACTATTTTATTATTTCAATCTGCTAGTAAGCAAATGTGTTTATAAGCCTGCTGCAGTGTTTATTGTATGTGAAGTAAAGAAGGTTAAAGCCTAGTTTGTCTCTCACGTTTGGAGGTCAATATCATAATTGTGAGCGCTGTACCTTTCATCAGTGTTTTAGATTACTCTGGTCTCTTGAGACATACACTCAAGAGAAGATTGTGGCATTGGTTGACTACAGAGTAATGATGTATTTGAACCTTAGAGGTATGTTCACAAAGGTCAAGACTGGAAATTAGTGCTCTGTGACATTGACACAAACTGTAACTACCATCAATTCACATGCAATGATGGGACAAGAGGGTAGAAAAGGACAAGACAACAATCTCAATGGTCTTTGGTAGCCTACTTCTTCCTCAAATTAGTATCCTCTTCTTTTTTTCCCTCTGCTGTAATATTCTCCACAGTAGTCTAAAATGCACTTTCAGGAAATAACAATACACTGACTATAGTGCACATCCATAATCTAACAATATAGACTGGGTTATTCCACACCTGGTGTAATATAGAACAAAAAATAAAACAGTTTGCATACAATACCATCTTTTCATCTCCCACAGTATCCTTTATGCTTGTTATATTATTCTTCGCCGAAACAGTACATTATCTCATACTATAAAGCATATGTGTGCATGCTACAATGTTTTCAAGCATTAAATATGACTGTTGATGAGGATACATTTTTAGTTTAAGTAAGTTTTATGTAGCTGAGGCTGCTGCCCCCGCGATCCGACCCCGGATAAAGCGGCAAGAAGATGGATGGATGGATGGATGGATGGATGGATGGATGGATGGTAAGTTTTATGTTATAGCATTAGGGGGTAACTTTTTGGGGTAAATGGACTGCACTTATAGCACTTTTTTACTTAAACAGACACAACGCTTTACAATTTTTGCCTCTCAGAGACACACACACTCACATTCACACCAATGATAGCTGCCATGTAAGACGGTGGCATCAGTGTTTTGCACAAGGACACTGCAACACAATCACAAGTACAGGAAAAGATGGGGATCAAACCGTCAACCCTGCGATTAGTGGACACTTCGCTCTACCACTTGAGCCACAGCCACTTTGAGTTTTGGACTATAAAACTATGGAATACTGTTTTAAAAGATCTGTTTGTGACATGCCATGAATTACCACTAGAACAAATATTATTATAAAAATGTTTTTTACATCCCCCTTGTTAAATCTGCAAGTGCAGTTTATCTTCCGACAGCATTGTTACAGTTTTGCATCATGGTGAGAATACAGATGTTGTTGACCTTGGACATTAAGCAGATGTTGCAGCAGGTAATGCTGACAGAGCAGCAGGGGGCGGTATGACACCAAAAGAAAAAAGCACATGGCTATTGATAAATGGTAAAGTGTGTCCAGACTGCTAAAGAAACAGTTTTTTTTAAGCGTAAACTTAACTGTTAAGAACAGAAATATGTCCAATTTGAAGTGTTTTAAATATTGTGCTTCCAAACAGTGGTCATTTCTTCAGTAAAAAACATCACAGATGTTGAGCAATATGTCAGATCATCAGTGAATTTGTCCACAAAGTGCAGAAGGTGGAGATGGAGGTGGAGAGTGTGAGGGAGGTGCAGCCCCTCCTCTCCTCTCCATCTTCTCTCTTGGCAGAAGCCAAAGCCAAACCTCCCCTCACCTCGACACGGTGTCTCCAGCACATCCTCTCCCACCTCAGTGGCCTTACATCACGGGCCAGCGTCGCCTCTGATTCAAACTCGAAACCTCATCATGACCTCGGCGAGAGGAGCAGCAGGAACCTTTTTATAACGCCAACTTGAAAAGGTATGTTGTGTTTCCTGTGCTGTTGTGTTAGCTTCCTCGTCATATACAGCATGGCCAGACGGTTTGCCTTATCAACTGATGATATTGATGATTGTCTCGGCTTTCCTGTTGAAGTGCTCAGCTCGTCTTACTGCACCACACTCTGTAACTTACTGTAAAGCTGCTCAGTGCGCGCAGGAGCTCCACTTATTGGTTTGAACTTATTGTAGCCTATAGACTTTTAAGTCATTAAATTTCCCCAAATTTAAAGTGAAAGTTAGTCATGTGACTGTGCATTTACCCAAAGCCACTAGCACTCTAACTGCATTTACTCTAATGGATGTCTATGGACTGTGGACTTTGTGGTGTATAATAAAATTACTGCTGAAGAAGTCCGCAACCTGCCTTTAGAGCAGACCGATTACACTGTGGCTTAACTTTGTTATAGTTATTCTTGTCTTGTTGTTTCACTTTGTTGTTTGCAGTAATCCTGTAGTTTACTTTAACATGATGGTATGCATATATCACACAAAGTCAAGGTATATTTTTTTTTATGATAGCATATAATAATAACATTAGAAACTGTCAAATAACTCAGTCAGAGAATGTGTCAAGTATATTGAGTGTACACAAAGCTGAGCACAGCAGACATGGGGACAGATGATTAAAACAACAACAAAAAAGCAAAAGGCAACCTAACTGCCAAAAGATGCACCGTTACTAATATCAGATATTGGTCTGATACTGATTCAAATAGCTGGATCGGTATCTGGTGTCATTATTTTAATAAATAATGATTCAGTAAAATTATATCTATGTATTTATTTCTTACATTTTGTCCTACAAAGTTAGGAAATAATGTTTAAGTCAAGCATAATGTTGACTCAGTGATCCCAGTCGCTGCCACATAGTGAGCCGTACAGCTTATTAGTGAAAAACTGGTATGGGATCAGTACTTGTTACCAATCTTGAGTGACCGATTACTCATTTTGTCTTTAAAATGTCAGAAAAAAGTGAAACATGCCTTTTATCATTTCTTAGAGTCCATATCGTCATACAGTAGGCTATGTTTTGTTTTTATTTGACGAACAGTCCAAAACGCATGAAATAATCACATATTAATAGCTAAAACCAGTTAATGTTTTATATATTTACCAAAAAAATTACTAAAATGATTATTCAAACTATCAAGATGGTTGCTAGTTGAATTCTTGTCAATTAACTCATCGGTTAATCGACTAATGGTTGTAGCTTTAGTCTCTTTATAAACACAACCAGCCTACAGAGCAGGCCACATGCACAATGCTTTAACTTTTGTTGTTTCAGTTTATTGGTTAGTTTCCATAAGAAAGTAATACAGCTGACTGATGGTCCAACAAACAATATCACCATGGGTCATGGGGAATTATAATAGAAATTTTAATCGATTAAAAACTCGACTGAAAAAATAATCAGCAGCTCGTTCATGAAATTAATCACAAGTTGCAGCCTTAATTTTTTTTTACAACAGTATATCAGAGCAAAGTCTGTAAAATACTTACATAGGTCACCCTAAAACTACTTTAAAATGATGTGAAGAAGAAGAATGCATACTATATGTATATTAGGTGCACATAACAATTATCATTATTGATTGATCTGTCGATTATGACACCGATTCATTGATTAATTAGCTTGTCATCAAAATGTCAGAAAACAGTAAAAATGTCTGTTATAGTTTCCCAGAGTTAACTATAAAATATTGTTTAACATATAAAAAATTCAGTCTACTCTCATAAGACAAGCATGAATTTATCACATCTGAGAAGCTAAAACCAGCAAATTTATATCTGCTATTTTTGCTGTAATTAAAAAAAAACAACATGATTAATTCATTATCAAAATAGTTGCTGAATAATTTTAAATTGATCATCTAGTCAATTCATTGACTAATTGTTGTTCCTCTAATGTGCAACGACTGGAACGATATGGATTGAGACAAAACAAAACAAAATACCATCATATTCCTCTGTAGGTACATCAAAACCAGGAGCAGAAAGTAATCAATCTATAAATTTAACTTTTCCTTTTATAACTAGCGTTCGGGGCAGGAAAGTTCTAATGGCTCAACTTTATCTTAAACCTCTGTTGTCTCAGTCATGTTCTGTACTGTCCTGTGAAAACAACAGTCTCATCTATTCATTCATTTTGAGGGATGTCATGCATCCATTGCTGTCTTATAATTTATTGCTGTAATATCCCAGAGGAGACTAAAAACACAGTATTATACTCTGATGTCATGCACCATAAACCATAAACCCATTTTAAGTACTGAAGACCTATAGTGTGTCTCAACAGGAATATTGCAGTATGTAATGTCTAATATGTGAAGTAGTGAAGCTGGTGTTGCTTTTCAAAGCCACACATTTTATTAAGGATTTTTTGTTGCCCCCAAATCCTTTAAAACGTTTGCCTGACTACTGAGAGATATGAAAGTAATTCTGCCCAGAGGCCAAAAAAGGTGCTCAAATATTCAGTGTATCCCTGGTGTTTCTCACTCCCCCAGCTCCCAGCTTTATTTCATCAAAGCGCTGCAGGTCTATAGGGTTATGTATGTGAGCTGCAAGCCACAGATGTAGAGCATGAGAGAAAGAGAGGGAGGGAGGTTACAACTCAAGACTGAAAAGAGTTGACAGACTAACACCTCTCATTCTAGACTGATAAAAAGATTTAGTACACAATATAGTGTAAAAAGTGAGTCGAGCACTTGCAATAAAAGAGAGTATGGTCAAGAGACTAGGCTGGAAACTGAAGCTGAAAGCTGATCAGCCTAACTCACATGGAGAGAGACAGAGGAGCTCTTCTCAAGAGTATTGATTGGAGACTCACTGCCTTGAGCCCCTGTCAGCCATACTGTTTGTTCCTTCTAGTATGCACTACAACCCCGAGACAAAGATGTATAACGCCTCGCCTCTGCAACCTCATCTCTCATCTTTCTGCCCCTCTGCACCGTCACTTAGCCAAGATAAAACACAGAAAGTGAAAGCAGTGAGATGTGTAATCCTAGCAGGTCAGCATAAATGAAAAGAGAGGAGACATGGTTACAGGGGAAAGTGAGGAGAGGAGAGGATAGGAGAGGAGGAGATGTTTTGCTGTGCTGTGAGTCCAGCAGGGGAGAAATGTCGCTCCATTACTCTTTCTCATCCATTATAGGAGGAGACTGACAGTGGATCTGGAGTGAGCCACAAGCCCCCAGACACAGTATGCCACAGAGATGGATGCAGCTCTCTGAGCTCTCTGCTGAATGTCATTTCCGCATTAGAGCTCTAACAGACCAGAGATGGTCTCATATTTGTCCTGTTGTAATGCCTGACTAATTTTCACTTTCTCTCTGTGAGACAAATAAATGGTGTTCATACCGTGCAAACAATGTCTTCCTGTCATGACACAAAAAAAATGTGCCAGAAAATAGAGCACCACTCTCTGGGTTTGTTTAAGTACAGGCATGTATACTGTGGTCAGTTTCTCTGTCACACTTTATACCAGAATAACATCTCCTATATAAGCACTCCAACCCTCTGCTGTTGGACCTCCTTGCTTGAGCTGCAATGATTAGATGATTAATCGATTGACAGAAATTATATTATATAATTATAATATATAATCTATTATAATAATTGTGTTGAGTGTTTTTAAAGGAAAAATACTAAAACTCTCTAGTGCAATCTTCTGAAATGTGAATTTTCTCTGGTTTCTTGAATCCTCTGTGATAGTAAACTGAATATCTTTGGGTTGTGGACTGTTAGTCGGCACAAAACAAAACATTTAAGGATGCATCTTGGGCTTTGGGAAACAATCAACATGTATGACCATTTTAAAGACCAAATGACTAATCAGTTAATTGAAAAAAATCATCAACATATTATTTAGTACTCAGTAATTGGTACTTCTCTCCTGCCTTCTTTCTTTCTGAAGACAGTCCCATGGGCCATAGCAGAAGGAAGACGGCAGAGTGGAGATGTTCAGAAAGAGGCCTCCTCCAGGTCAGTACCCTCATCGCCTTTTCCATTCAGGTGAACGTGTTTCTTTAGTATCTGTGGTCCTGGTGGTTTAATGAGGGTCAAACCATGGGATAAAGGACAAGTACCTCTTGGGCAGGCTAGCTCAGGAGGACTTTTGGAGTGTTTTAGTATAGATAGTTTTTAACCACATTAACATACAGGTATAAATGCACACAGGATGTACAGATAGATTCTAATCTGACTGTCCAAACCAAGTCTTGAGGTGTTCAGAGATGCATTAAGACAACAGTGAGCAAAATGGGTGTGAATGTAAACTTGTTTTGTATGTAAATAATTCATCACGCAGACTTCAGTGTTTTTATTCTTATTAACAAATATAGCTGTTGTAAAATACTGTATATATCTGTACATACAAAGGAGGGCACAGTGCATGGGGAGGTGTCCATGCAGGGTTGTACTTCAGAGTCTCAGAGATCTTAGTATGCATTGCAGAACATTAAGAGGTCCCATAAACTCCATTTTGCCATGTCAATAAACATAAAGTTCAATTGTAAATTTTTTTGTTTTTTTTTAGTACGCTTTCATCCTGATCAAGACATGCTGTATACACTGAGTGTGTTGGCCTGATACACATCATGCAGCAGCAGAGAGTATTGATTTTTAAGTTGTTTTTCGTTTTGTTTTTTGCCCCTGAGGATGCAAGGGCAAGAAATCCTACTGATGATAATGCATGTCATCCAATCTCACACACCCCTCCCCTCACATCTGTTCTGTTTAAATGGGCTAAATGCAGGAGTGCCAGTTTATTTGAACTTGGCTGTACTGTTATTTAGATGCATGTAGATCTTATATAGATATATGCAAGCATTCATTGCAGAATTATTTATTTTTGAGAAATACACAATATGATGAATGTTTTAACCATTACGTGTTCCAGGAGTGACGGAGAAGCAATTTCCTGCATGTACTTCACCTGCAGTATCTTCACTCAATTTAGGCGATAGGATTTCATCAGCATGTTGTAAATATGCTTCACGTGCATAAGTGAAGCGCCTTTTCAGCAATCTTTAATGTGTTGGCACGAGGCTTGTCGTGCAGCACGTGCTAAGACACCTGCATGGCCCTGCGCGCACACTGCAGCGTAGTCTACCTTCTCCTTTAAAATGCACAGGAAACTGGACTGTAGCACGAGCCACTTTGGCTCAAAACACCACAGCCGAGATCCAATCACTACATACTGTTTAGAGCCAACATGGCGGCCAGTTTCCATATCCAGCGACTCGCTCTGCTGTGGAATCCCTGCAGAGGCGGTTGCCATGGTGACGCCGATAGCCTATGTGGTTACGTAATGCTTAAAGCAGGCAGTGTTTATGTTGTGAGTGATGCAGACTTTGCACATGGTGCTACGACTGATCCATTTGGCAGCAACCGCTTATAAAACACTTTTACACACAACGTAACAACCTTAAAGAAGCGTATAACTGTGCCAACTAATTTCTAATGTTTAGCTGTAATAAATGGGCTATAAATCTTAAGCAGCCAGAGAATGTGCCAAATAAGCGACTGATAAACCGTGAATTTGCTGACTGTCCTAAAAAATGACCTCACTGTTGCTGCTGCAGGAGAGGGAGAGAAAACAGAAGAAAGCATAGATGGAGCGAGTACGTGTGTTTTTTGGGAGGTGTGTGTGTGAGAGAGAGAGAGAGAGAGAGAGAGAGAGAGAGAGAGAGAGAGAGAGAGAGAGAGAGAGAGAGAGAGATGCAGGGATGGGACGGAGCGCGGTTAATGCAACTTGACTGGAGTTGGGACCGGAGCTTCAGCCCCGTCCTTGCAGAGATGTGGCGGTCATTTGAAACAACGCACATCTAAAAAAGAAAATTCAGACGGTGACATTTACAGATAAGTCAAGATGACCGTGCCGAAAGACATCCCGGAAAAATGGTTTCCAGTCGTTCTTTCCATGAAAAGAAAAAAACAGAAAGGACTCAATGGAGCCAAATCGAAAAAGAGAAAGACAGGTATGCGTTTGTGTGACAGTTAAGGCTGTGTGGTTGGACGGATCATTTGCCAAAGAGCTTTTCATTGTTGCAGAGTCTTTGCTGTGGATATTTTTCAGCATCATCAGGAGGTGGTTGACTGTACACATTGCATCAAATAAACATTCATCCTAATCTCAACTGTGTCCAAGTTTCATTCCTGCCCCTTCATCACACTCACTCCATTTCATACTTTAGTGTGTTTTAGTGTGCACACCTCACCATGTCCCATGTCTGCATAACATCATTTGTTTTTTGTAATGTTCCATTTTGTGTCTACTGGTCATATACTCATTCAGCTATCCTGTCTGTTCAAAGCCATTATCTGATATCAATTACCAAACAATCTAATAATTGGTAAATTGCAACAGCCTAATGGTCATTCCTCATAATTCACTACACTTTTTCACTGCCAGCCAGTGTTTTGGCTCAGCGTCAACTTTGCTTTTACCTGTCTTCAGTAGGAGTCTAATGTGTCTCAAAGTCATTGCTCAGTTTTAGCTGTTTCCCGACTATTAATCTGTGTAAACAAAACTGAGTTTATCTGAATTTTCTGCATGTGTAAATACGTTGATGTCATTGCCTCTGCGGCCTGAGACAGACACTGATCAATCTTCCAGGCGCCAGCCTCTGCTGTCAATGCGCTGCCTCGTCTGTATCCTTATTCCTTAGCTTAACTATCACAAATCACACTGGATGTGCTACCTTCATTCGACCTCCAGCCCATCACTGTGTCACTCGCATTGCTTTCCAACAAATTAGATCACTCTGTGTGTTTGTGTGTGCTTTTGTCTGTCTGTGTGTGCGCGTGACTGCAGACGATTACATGTCATCTAATTAAATTAGCCACAGTGAGGATGATCACTTCTCCAAAGAGTCTTATCCTGACTTAGCTTTAGTCATGGCAAGGACAATAGCATTTCCCATAGTGCAGATTGAGTGTGCTCTCTGGTCATTACTGTTATGGCGTCATCCTGTGTTGTCTGTGTTGTCAGAGTGTGTGTCCCACATGAAGACATAAGGAGATTCAGAGCTGCGGCACATGCCCTCACATGTCCGGCCATGGGGGGAAGAGTGTTAAAGAGACAGGGATGAAAGAAAAGGAGTGCTTTTAGACTGCAGTTAGTCATTCTGTGTAGATGTGAAGTATTTTAGTTTGAATCAATATTTTATGTGCTCCTCCATGTCCCAGTTGTTTATGGAAACCTTATGCTCACATCAGAGAAAGCATGCAATTCAAAGTTTCCCAGTAATGGAGCTTTATAGATTGAAACAGACTTGTTGTGCTGCATCTCGTCTACGTCAGGGCTTCTAATGCCCTTGAAGCTGTCAGAGACATTAAACACTTAATGGGCAGTCTGCTAAAGATGCCCATGCATTCAGGTTGAGTTGGTCAGGAGGCCTGTGTCTCTGTGTTTACCTGGCACAAGCATCTTGTCCTCTTCGTGGTGGGCTAATGCAGCCTTGGCACTGCCTGTTAGACAAAGCTCTCTGGTGAACACTTACCCCAGAAAGCAACATAATGACCTTCAGGTGGATTGGAAGAGGGCCAAAGTGAAGAGGAAAAGGGAGGGAGAGGGGAATAGAATAAGTAAATCATAAAAGAGTTTTAACAGAACAGTTTTAGACTATCTGCACCTACAGGATCAGAAAACTGAGATATTGTCAGATTAATATTAGTTTAGAGGTGCAAATACAGTCAAAATTTAGCAGCTTCAACCTAATTTTAGAAACCAATGGGGCCTATTTTTATTGTTTGAGATAATTTAAAATGATTAGTGTTAGTTGGGCAATATGATTATGTATAGACAACTGTGAGATATGTTGTCATTGTGTTTAGGAGGGCATATTACAGTAGGCTTATATATTTTTGTATCAATGCGATAAAATAACATGATTTATCTGGTATCTATTTTAAGTTCCTGGTGTTTGCCCTGAGTATGTTTGAACTCTACAATGTAAAACAAATGCAGTGATGGGGAATGATTTGTAATTTCTAACTAGACTAAATCCACTTTGACAACAGCCCAGCTGGTCTGTAGCCGACCAAAGCTCATCTGCCGCACCAAATGTGTCTTATAACATGAAAAAAAAGAGGGTTCACAGCAGAGACAAAGAAATGAAAGTTATGAGCTGTACAAAGTAAGACAGGACTTCTCAGTGCAGCAGAAACACAGGAAACCACATTGTCTTTGTTTATGTGTGTGCATGTAATGATGGGGCAATGGCTTCTGCTCTATGATGTCCCTTCCTGTGGTGCCTCGCAACCAGTCTAAAGTATGTAGAGGACTTTGTGGTTTTAGAGCTACAGTACCTCTGTGCATAACAGAAACTTTGGTCCTGAATTTTTATATGTTTGTGTGTGTGTGTGTGTGTGTGTGTGTGTGTGTGTGTGTGTGTGTGTGTGTGTGTGTGTGTGTGTGTGTGTGTGTGTGTATGTGTGTGTGTGTGTGTGTGTGTTTGTATGTGGGCCGTGTACAGCGATGTGCAAAACAGGCCAGTCATTTCATTTAAAAAGCTTTCTCATCAATATTAGAGGAGGGTGGCCTGGTAGAGGAGGAGGGGAACTCCCAAACTACTTTGCATCAGCATAAACAGAAACCTAAAAACTGTAAGAGGATAAACAACATGGTCAGGTGAGGGGGGAAGTGGTACAAGAGCTAAAGCACAAGAAGATGAAATAGTCTTATTTTCTATAAATTCAATTCTGTTTGAAAATGTGCTTGGTGTTTATCTGTTACCATTTGTAATTAGGCCCAGTAACTAAAACAGACATAAAAACATCTCGTCTCTAACACTTAACCACTCATCCGTGGTTAAGTGTTATGTATCTGGCCCAGATTGCACATCCGGTCATTAAGAAACAGAGCCTGCAGCTAATTACAGATCAGAGGTAATTGGTCTGCTTGTTAGTGCCAATATTTGTGAGGGAGAAAAAATGACTGCTGCTCAGTCTCCTCTGATACTATTCAGTCAATCTCCAGCTTTATTGATTTATAAATTCACAAATGTAGTAAACCCTTCTGGTGTCTGTCTCCTTCACTCTCCGCCCAGGACTCCACAGGATAACACTGAATGACGTTTTTTAGGATTTACCAATATGTCCTTTAATGCATTTAGACACACACAGGTTTTCTCTGTGTTTTATGTTTTGATATCATCCTTCATGACTCATTTTGTGTTTTTGCAGAGGAGGAGAGAAGGGTCAGAGCCAATGACAGAGAGTACAACGAAAAGTTTCAGTATGCTGTAAGTCTTCCGTTTTCTCCTGTATATGTTCAATAATGTAGAGCTGTCATTAAAAATATGAAAATAATTTAATGTTTGAAACAATTTGTTTGAAATAAAGTCAAGATTTATATTGATTTTCTATTTTCCGCCTCCTCCTCATCCAGAGCAACTGCATCATGACATCCAAGTACAACATCATCACCTTTCTGCCCGTCAACCTGTTTGAGCAGTTCCAGGAAGTGGCCAACACCTACTTCCTTTTCCTGCTCATATTGCAGGTGAGGAAAGGGAAAAGATGGATGTAAGCATTGCGCAGGGAGAGAGAAAGAAAGGGTCTAAGCATTGTCTTAATCGACACTGTCCAACCTGTGGGGCACTTAAGCCTTGGTGGCATTATTTTCAGGATTGCTTATACTCATCCTGACTTTTTGGCTGCAACATTTAAAGATGTACCTTTTAAATAAGAGCAGAGTTACAATTGTAATCAATAGGATTGAAGAACAGTAGTCTTCTTATTCTAGGTACATTATTTTGAGGCTTGTACACAAAAATAGGGTGCCTGGTAAGAAGTTAATTATTATGTGTGTGTTGGGTGAGTAAGTTTACAATTTTAAGGGACAAAGATGCTTCAGTTATTGATAGTTAGCTTGAGACAAATTGAGTGGCTTTAATTCCTTATAATAAACCGAGTAGGAGGTATTAAACTGGGAAAGTTGAATACCAAATACATTTGAAAAATAAATCAAATATCTGAGCGTGTGATGAGACAAATTTAGTGAGCGTACTGTAACTTCACAGCTTCCATCAGTTGAGGGGGCTCAAAGCACCAGTGGCACTGCTAATATGGGATACAACAAACAATCACCTGTCTCAGTCAGTGGCGAAGTTGGGAGAAAAAGTTTAGTTAGTTGATTTTTATGTTTCAACTTCAGTTAAAAGTGTTGAATACTAAAACTGGGAAAATTGTTTTAGTTTTTAAGCTTTTAGAGCTTATTAAACTCTTTTCAAAGCCTAGTGGGGAAACACAAAATGACACAGTAGTCAAGCTAATAACAAGGCTTTCTTTCTCAAGTTTGAAGGACGGTATTCAGTGACAAAATTGTTAAGACATAGTTTAGATGATCTTTTCACTTCACTTAGTCCAATCTCCTCATAACACTTAAAAGAAGCTTGGGAAAAAGATTTAGCTTTGACAATAAGTGACGAGGACTGGGAAACTTATCTTGGTGATATTCACAGATGCTCAATTAATTCGAGACACCAACTCATTCAATTTAAAGTTATCCACAGGTTGCATTACTCCTGTACTAAACTACATTCTTTCTACCCCTCCGTTTCCACAATCTGCTCCAAATGCAAATCAGCTGAAGGAAGCCTGGGTCATCTCTTTTGGTTCTGCCCCAAATTAAACCAGTTCTGGTCAGATATTTTCAACTGTTTTTCTGAGGTATATAACTGCAAAATTCCTCCAGATCCTCGCGCATTTTAGTCAATTTGCATCAAAAAACAATACAATACGGTATGGTCATTACAAAAAGGAATATTTTAACCCACTGGGAGAGTGACAAGGCGCCTTCTTTTAAGGACTGGCTTTCAGAAGTCACCAGTTTATTGCGCATGGAAAGGGTTCGACACAATGTCTCTCTCAGCACTGCAACCTTTGAGAAGATGTGGCAACCTTTCTTACTGTATCTGTCCAGAATGACCTAACAGTTGTATGTATTGCTCATATCCCTGTCTGTCAATGTAGCCTTTTGTTTTTGATATCTGCATAATGACTGGTGCTGATCATACAGTATGTCTATTGAGTTGACTTGTAAGTATTGTATTTGAGCAGGCTTTTTTGTGTGTGTGTGTCTGTAATACCTGTATTTTTTTTAAATTTGTATTTATTATTATCATTATTATTATTATTTGCTTCCTTTTTTAAAAATTACACCTTAGCGTATCTATTTGGTACCTGTTGACCTGTTTATACATTGAAAAACTTATCAAAAAATATATATAAATATAAAAAATACATAGTTTAGTTTAGTTTAATAGTTTAACATTTTGGGACATACACTTTTTCCCTGAGGTGAACTAGATTCCTAGGGATCCACTAGGTCTGCTATGTGGCAGGGTCAGATGTGGCTGTACAATATACTGCATTTGTTTCCCCATTCAGAGTCATCTGGAGATCAACCCTCTCTCTGTTTCTGTCTAGTTGATACCTCAGATCTCCTCTCTCTCCTGGTTCACTACCATCGTGCCTTTAGCTCTGGTCCTGAGCATCACTGCAGTAAAGGACGCCACAGACGACTATGTGAGCCCTTTTTTTTAACGCATCACACAATCTTGCATGTGGCAGGGTGACATTACAGTGATAAACAGTACAAAGACTCCTGATTACTTTAAATGTAGTGGACAAACAAGCAGCTTTTGTTAAATATAGTGAGCCTCCTTCAGCTCCTTCTGAAAAGCTCACAATAATCTTTGTCTCCTGCAGTTTCGTCACAAGAGCGACAACCAAGTGAACAACCGTCAGTCTCAGGTTCTCATCCGTGGCTTGTAGGTTTGCTACCACTGTTGAGGTGTCTTAAATCTAAACAATTTCTCGTCATTTGATCAAAAACGTTATCTTTCTACTCTTTTTCTCTTTGTTTCTCTACATTAGGCTTCAAAATGAAAAGTGGATGAACGTTCGAGTGGGTGATATCATTAAACTGGAAAACAACCAGTTTGTGGCAGTAAGTGTGTCCAACACTAATTTGCTACATCAAAACACACGCACACACACACACACACACACACACACACACACACACACACACACACACACACACACACACACACACACACACTGAGGGATCAATAGACCTCCTCTCTCTCTCATCATAATAAGCTGTCTTTATCGCAACTTATTAATTGCATAGTTTAAAAGATAAGACTATAAATATTCTATGTTGTTCTCCAGTCAACAAGAAGACCAAAATCAATAATGTATTAGTCTCTAAATAGTATAATGCTATAATGTTAAGTGGATTTCAGTATAAGTGTATCATTAGAAGACAATAACAACTGCAGATAGTTGCTAACTTATGCAGAGGCTAACCATTTTCATCACTAATGTAAACTATCATCAGTGTGTGTTACTAATTCTGTACCCTTGCTGTGAGTGCTGTGCAGTGGTTGCTAACCTCAGCTTTTGTATCTATTTCCAGGCTGACCTGCTGTTGTTGTCCAGCAGTGAACCTCACGGCCTCTGTTACATCGAGACAGCCGAGCTGGACGGGTCAGAAAACACACTACACCCTATTGTCGAAATGCAGTACCTCACAACAGGAAACTACAGGACATCTAAATTGCTGTGTGTTGTATTATCTTGCAGAGAGACCAACATGAAGGTTCGTCAGTCTGTTTCAGTGACATCTGAACTTGGAGACCCAAACAACTTGGCTTCGTTTGATGGTGAGAATTGAATCAGCTAATCTCTCAGTTTAGTTTCTCACCCTGTTCGTCTTCCTTCCTCAGAAATATAAAGGTCAACAGTTCTCAGTCTGCGCCAGACTGTTAAACACAAACACTGTCCGCCTTCACACCCTTGCATATGAACAAACAAAATCCGCATACAGACTCTGCCCTCTCCTTTCAGCACTGATCTACAGCTTTTCATCATCCGCCCACAAGCACAGACAACAAAAGAGTTTCGTGTCAGCACGTCCACACACACACACACACACACACACACACACACACACACACACACACACACACACACACACACACACACACACACACACACACACACACACACACACACACACACACACACACACACACACACACACTCTACACCTGCTCAGGAAAATGCATTACTGCAGCAAAAGAACCCACACTTTGCCACATATCAACTTACCCAAGGTGTGTGTTTCATCTTGGATGTGTGACAACAACATGATGTCACAGGGATGATTAAACCAACACTATATCATACTGCTATGAAATATATCTACTACAGTAATTGAATTTGGTGGACAATCTATGATATGGCATCTAATTTAGATTTGTGTGTGTTTGTGCACATTTTGCTTGCCCGTACCCTACTGTGTGTGAAGGTGAGGTAGTGTGTGAGCCCCCCAACAACAAGCTGGATCGTTTCTGCGGGACTCTGTACTGGAGAGACAAAAAATACAACCTGACCAACCAGAACATGCTGCTACGAGGATGTGTCCTTCGCAACACTGAGGCCTGCTACGGCCTGGTCATCTTTGCCGGTAGGTGTATCTGTGTGTGTATTTGTGCAATTAATGTATGTATGTGTGACACATATAGCAGGTCCAACTTTACCTGTTTTCTGTCCCAGGCCCAGATACCAAGCTAATGCAAAACAGCGGTCGCACCAAGTTTAAACGTACGAGCATCGATCGTCTGATGAACACCCTGGTCCTCTGGGTAGGACACCCCAAACCCCTCACTTTCATGGCTCATAACTATTTCAGGATGTTATCTCAGTAGCTTGAATCTAGTTTCATATCTTCTGTGATAATGTACTCAATCGTCATTTGGGTTCAAATAACCAGAAATACAAATCTAAGATATCTGATTGTACTTTATAAGTCCCTACTCTTGCTTACATGTACCGTAATGTTTACTCATCTGTGATCTCATCTGAACTCATCAGATCTTTGGCTTCTTGGTGTGTATGGGTGTGATCCTAGCTGTGGGTAATGCAGTGTGGGAGCGAGAGGTGGGCTCCCTGTTTCAGAGCTACCTGCCCTGGGACCCTCCTGTAGACAACTTTCTGTTCTCAGCTTTCCTCTCCTTCTGGTCCTACGTCATCATTCTCAACACCGTGGTGCCTATCTCGCTATATGTCAGGTGAGGAGACGCCAATGATGACAAAGAGACATAGTGGTATTAATACTGAGGATATACTGGTATTCCGTAGACAGTTGTTTACACCAACTTTTACGTATTAGAGCCACTACCATTCTTGCCTGTATTTAGACATCTACTTTTATACTCAGTTAATCTGTACTGTACAGTACCAACTGATGAGAATATTGTCTGTTGCCTCTAATGTCGTGATGGCGTATTAAAGACACTCGGCTTGAAACTGGCACTAAGTTAGGTGACTTTTAACTACTGGTTTTGTAACTCCTCTCACCTTTTTGCGTCTCAGCGTTGAGGTGATCAGGCTGGGTCACAGCTACTTCATCAACTGGGACCAGCAGATGTTCTGCTCACAGTGTAACACAGCAGCTGAGGCCAGGACCACCACTCTGAACGAGGAGCTGGGCCAGGTGGGCATCCACACTTACAGCACAGCAAACACAGAATGTGACATTTCATGCTTGCTTATGGACTGTCTCACCCATCCACCCTACTGTACAAGCATTTAGTTTTAGCCTGTGTTGCATTCTGATGCTTTTTTTTAGACATATGATCATTTCAATAGTCTGTTACTGTCTGTAAAATGAACAATTAAATGATTTCAAAGATGTATTTGACTACATTTTTAAAGTCTGTGTAAAGGTAAATCAGAGACATACATGAGAGAAAATTGTTGCTGAAAATGTTTGAAAAGACTCTGAGCTATGTAATACTGAATTGTAGAGTTAGACCATGACTGGCATGACCCCCCACCCTGCACTATGTATAACTAAAGTGCCTTTCCGGTAGCTGGGTTTTGGACTTGGTTTGTTGGCTGGTGGCAGCATGCAATATCTTTATTGGAGGTGTAAATTCCTGGATAGATAGAAACATCTACACTTAATTATTAGTGTTGTCAAATTCAAGGGGGCAAGTTTCAGCGTCTTCAGTAGACATGCCCCCAGCCATTCAGAGCTTGGAATAGGCTACTGCTCTTTTTCCATGATTTTTAAACCTTATTTTATATACTTTCTCAAAAACCTCAGAACACATATTGACTATTGCTTTACACAGACTTTAATACATTTTGCAGTAAAAAAAAAAAAAAAAGAAGGAATCAGATGTTTCATGTTGTACAAATTGGTGCCTCTAGATTAAAAAATAGCTTGATTGGTTGTAAGAATAGGCTATCTAGCCATATTTAGCTATACTCAGTAGAAGCAAACCTCCACCCTCAACCCATTTTACCCAATTTTAATCGTTTCTCTTAGGTTGAATACATCTTCAGTGACAAAACTGGAACTCTCACTCAGAACATCATGAGCTTCAATAAGTGCTCTATCAATGGACAAACTTATGGTAAATCTACACACACACTTGTTATAAATCAGCATGTGCACGAATACATAATACAAAAAGCACACAACAATGACTTGAACATCTGGTGTTTCTGTTATTGTTAGGTGAAGCGACAGACCCATTGGGACCTCAAAAGGTAAGTAGCCAAAATCATCTAAACACTAAAGGACACATTCATACATCTACACATATATCTACTACTGCTTTATGACATATTATCAGTGCCCAACTCTCCATTTATCTTCCAGAGACTGGACTTTACCCCCTTCAACCCCCTGGCAGACCCAGACTTCTGTTTCTATGACGACACCCTCCTGGAATCAGTGAAAGTGGGAGACTTGCACACTCACGAGTTTTTCCGCCTGCTCTCCCTCTGCCACACTGTCATGAGTGAGGAGAAGAGTGAGGGTGAGAAACAGGAGGGAAATCTGGGAGACTGAAAGGCAGCGAACATTCTAACACTAACACACCATCTGTCAATTTTTTATTAGCCATTATTTATTAATTAATTTTTTTCTGTCTGTGCAGGAGAGCTGGTTTACAAGGCCCAGTCTCCAGATGAGGGTGCTCTAGTGACAGCAGCTCGAAACTTTGGCTTTGTGTTTCGCTACCGAACGCCTGGGACAATCACCACCACAGAGATGGGACGAACAGTCACCTACACTCTGCTCGCTATACTGGATTTCAACAACATACGGAAGAGGATGTCTGTTATAGGTGCTAAACGCTCCTCAATTTGAAAACAAAAGAAAATCTGGAAATGTATCAGTTTCTGTTTTTTTAGCTAATATTTTAGTTTTTTTCCCCCAAATTTGAACAGAAAACAGAGAAATAGTAAAACTTGACAACATCAATATCAGAACCCTGTTGTCAATAGCAATAAGAACAAAATGAGTTGCTTTAATGAGTGTTGTCATTTTAATTGTAGTTTTAGATAGTATGTGCAAAAATTTGATTGAAATTATTACAGCAATGCAGGTAAACTTTTACATTTTTAAAATACTGTTTGCAGCATAAAAAAACTGAATTTGAAATCTTACAAAATCAGCAACTCATTTGCATTTTCTCCTTGTTTTTTCATTTTTACTGTAATTATAGTGATCAGCAGCTCCATGCAGTTGAAAACAGCTGGTGCATGTGGACATAAAACTCAGCTGAAAATTAGCTTTAAATGATTTGGTACTTTTAACAACTCTAGGTAGTTTTTGATAAGTATGTGTTTGTGTGTATGCTACTGAACCACCATCACTGCACACACTGCACACATTTACAAATCAAATAGTGGGCTGTCTTTGTGGGGTCTTCATTCAGAGTTTGAGAGACTGCAAACAGAAAACATATTTACTGTGGATGTAAAACACCAGTGGGCCATTGCAGTAGACTGCACCTTTTTTGTTTAAATCACAGATTGGTATTTCAATCATAACCTGCAGTCTTACAAGCTGACAGGAGATGGGCTATTAGTCATGTTTACATATATTTCTCTTAGCGTGAGTTCACTGTGTGTTCCTGTGATTTTTCTACTTGTAAACTGCTGGAAAACTGCCCAGAAATCACAGGTCATAAATCACTTTTGCCTTAGCAACAAGTTCAGTCTAGCAACAGAGCAGTAAGACCACATTCATGCATCGGTACCAAAGGATATTCAGGCAGCCTTTGTAACACACTGTAGGAACGACATTGTTGGAAGGTGATGGATGAGTTGTATTAATTCTTCGGAGTATCTTATGCTCATTACACTCTATCATTCATTTTCAGTGCGTAACCCAGAGGGCAGGATCCGGCTGTACTGTAAAGGAGCTGACACCGTGTTGTTGGAGAGACTCCACCCTTGCAACCAGGAACTGATGAATATCACCTCAGACCACCTCAATGTGAGTAAACACACCACCAGTCAACTCACACATGGGTCAGGACAGGGATGGAGCTGTAGTGCCATCTATTGGCTCCACTCTCCAAAGCAGCTTTAGCATCTTTGGGTCTGCATTTACCAGAACTGATGAATGAACCTAGACTCATTTTTTTCCTAATGAGTACCCTGCATGTGCATGCCAGAATATTTGTGTTTATCTATTTATTTATGAATATTTCTGGTTCCAGGAGTATGGAGCAGATGGACTGCGGACCCTGGCTCTGGCCTACAGGGACCTGACAGAGGATGAGTGGGAGACTTGGTCAGAGAGCCACCGCTGCGCTGACAAGGCCACTGACTGCAGAGAGGACCATCTGGCAGCTGCTTATGAGCAGATAGAACAAGACATGATGGTTAGTGACTTTGTCGGAGAGTATGGATGCAAGTGTGAGTGTGTGCGTGCTTGTGTGTGTGTATGTGGTTTGCGTCTAGTGTGTGGTCTACCGGCTCCAGTCTGACTTTGTTTTTTTTGTGTGAAAGATTTAATTCTCCTGCAATGCATGCACAGTGTCTTCCCCAAACTGTTTAAAAATGGTACATAAAAAGGGAACTTAGCTTTTTGCCCAGACCCTGATCAGTGAAGGGAAATTCCTTTCTTTTTCTGTATGTTGTTTCTGTAATTGTATCTGTGTGTCTACATGTAGCTGCTAGGTGCCACAGCTATAGAGGACAAGCTACAGGAAGGCGTCCCCGAGACCATTGCTATCCTCTCCCTGTCTAACATCAAGATCTGGGTTCTCACTGGAGACAAACAGGGTGAGACACACCCTTCATACCCATTTACAGGACTGAGCGTGTTGTTCAAGAGGCACCGTATTTTGCAAAATACCAAACAATCAAAGAGCCATATCTTTGTGGTGAGATGTTTACTGAGAATGTCCTCTTGTAGAGATGGTGGAAGCACACTAAAGGGTTCACTATAGTCACTACTACTGTGTCTATGTGCACACTGACTTAGGGCTGCACCTAACAATTATTATTATTGATTGATCTGTAGATTATTTTGTTTGTTTTTTCTCATTTTAATCGACTAATTGACTAATCGATTAATCGATAATTGGGGTGGGCATATCAGTGAAAATGGTAAAAAAAAATGTTGATCGTCATTTCCCAGAGCCCAAGATGCAACCTCAAATTTCTTGTTTTGTCCCACCCAACAGTGCACAGGTATTCAGTTTACTGTCATTGAGGACTTTAGAAAACAGAAAATATTCACATCTAAGAAACTGGAACCAGAAATGAATTTTATTTTTTCTTAATAGTTGGTGATTAATTTTCAACCAACTAATCAATTAATTTTTGCAGCGCAATACCATTAAAATATTCATGTGTACATAGTGTTGCACTGCCATTGCTCTCCAACACTGTAGTCTCCTCTGTGATCAAATCTGCAGCAAGCATATTGGGAAGCCACCCAAATCAAGATAGTGTTCCCTTGACCACACTAACATGAAGCCATCATCATCATCCTTATCATTAACCAGGCCAGTTCATCTCTCTAGCTGCAATTATGTAATTGTGGGGGCACATGCAAGAGCATGTAAACCAGCGCAAAAAGCATTCAGTCTAAGATGGTGAACAGTGAATGAAGCCCAAACCTCATAACAATGCTTTTTAATGTGTTGCTTGCCTATATGGGGACTTAGCATTGCAATTTGTTTTGCACTTGTGTTGTCAGTCACTTTATAAGACAAGCTATGATATTTAAATATGCTTTTGATACATCTGAGTTTTTGTTACTGGCACCAGCCTTCTTTATCATTCAACTCCAGTATGTTGAGTTGATACGTAGGAATGAACTCACACTCCAGTAACTTACTATCTTACTTCATCTCTCTCACACAGAGACAGCTGTCAATATAGGTTACTCCTGTAAGATGCTGACAGATGATATGACTGAGGTGTTCATCATCAGTGGACACACTGTCCAGAGTGTACGGCAGGAACTCAGGTCAGTCTGTCTGGATGGACGGCTGCATGTCCATCTCTGCCTGCCTGTGTCTTCTGTCTCCACTGTAGGAGGTACACTGTGATCTAAAATGACAAAAGGCAGGTGTTGGCCAGATATAAACTTAAACGTTTATGCATGATTGGAGTGAGTAGGTGGGGGAAGACTGTGTGTAATATATGAGAATCACTCAACAGTATCCAGTGCTTAGCACATAACACATTAAAACCATCAAAGTACTTTTAAAATTTGGCCTCACTGCAGAAAGTCTCAATTTCATAAAGTCAATCCATTTATTGTTGAGTACTTAAATCGTATTTTTCTTTTCAAAAGTGAACACATTTTTAAAGGATTTTGCAGAAATAGTGACATCGTCCTTATGCATGATTGTGTCTTTTATTCACACTTTACAATTCTGAAACGCAAAGTGAAATGAAAAAGGGAAAATAGAATAATCTTTGTTTCTCCTTTAGTAAAAAACATATTTTGGACAGCATAATGGACTTTATGGCTCATGGCAGCTGAATATTGTATACATTTGTTGATACTCTTGTTACTTCACATTGTCTGGTATACTTCTCCTATGCATGGATATTACGTGACCTCGATCGCATACTACTGTTCCCACAACAAGTGCGAAATGCAAAAAAGTGTGGTGAGATGAGTTTAGCTTTGTTAACTTTATTTCCAGTACAACAAAAGTCAGGAAATTCCCTTGATGACCTCATGTTGCAATAGGATGGACCTGACAACATACAACACAGCATTATTATACAATCTTAATATGATTGAAGTAAAAACACAAAACATCATGAATACAAAAGACAATACACTAAAAACAAAATGTAACTTAAAGTGCCAAACATAGCCCAAAAATATTAAAATATGCCAAATGAAATAGCGAAACCATGACGCCATATTGTGGCACAAATGAACAGAGAGTTGCAATGATTTAGACACTTTTGAACTTTTAGCATTAGCATGCTCTTTTTCCATTTGCCACCTTTCTATTTTTACCAGTTCTTTGACCTGTTTGCTCAGCTGTGTCTGTTTTCCTTCTTGGCAATTCCTCTTTCGTCTCTTGTATTTTCTCCTTTATATGTGTTGTGTTTGGATTCTGTCTTTGTGGCACAGACACGCCTGCTGAAGCTGAGTTTGTTTTTCCTCCTCTCTAGGAGGGCAAGGGAAAGGATGATTGACCTGTCACGAAGCAGAGATGGAGTGAAGGAGGATAGGATGGAGGGATGGGGTGAGGCCTGTTTCATGGGTAACGGGTTCAGAGAAAGACAAGGTGGAGATGGTACAGGAGGAGGAGGAGGAGGAAGGCACTGCAGCTGTTCCCCCCCTCCCCCTCCTCCTCCTCCTCCTCCTCCTCCTCCTCCTCCTCCTCCTCCTCCTACTCCTCCTCCTCCTCCTTCTCTACCACCACCTCCCCCCAACCTCATGGAAAACATCTCTGGAGAGTTTGCCCTCGTAATCAACGGTCACAGTCTGGTATGAATAGCACGCCTCCACACTCACAAACTGTACACAAAAATACGCATACAGAGCTAACTGCCAGGAAATATTATATTTCCAGTGTTATTTGCATTAACAAACATTGATCTTCATAAACTGCCTTTCCTCCAAAGCTGTCACTCTCACCCTTTAACTCCCTCTCTCTCCTCTTCTCCAAAAGGCCCACGCACTGGAAGCAGACATGGAGACGGAGTTTGTGTCAACGGCATGCGCATGCAAAGCAGTGATCTGCTGTAGAGTCACCCCGCTGCAAAAAGCTCAGGTGGTAGAGCTCATCAAGAAACACAAGAAGGCTGTCACACTAGCCATAGGAGATGGCGCTAACGACGTTAGCATGATCAAGAGTAAGTTGTCCAGGGAGAAAGAATTGATATGAGGAGGATGGAGGCGAGGAGAGGAGGAAGTGTAACTAGACGAGGCAGAGAGGGGGGAAAAATGAGAGAAGTTGGGTTTATCTACCTTTAGGCAATGGAAATTCTCAGCAGAAGTGTTGTAGTAGATGTTGTTTATCTATATAGTGTTAAGAGTAATGACACAGGCTATGTGGAAATGTATGTTGCAGTGTGTGTGTGTGATGTCCTCATCGAGTTGGGAACTGGTTTCTTGGTGTCCTCAGTGTGGCGTGTGTTAAAACCTTTAAACCCTACTTATGTGCAGATGGGCCCGTCACTCTTAACTCACGCTGTAAAGTCAAATTTTGTTAAAATCCACCATAATTCATGTTTAACTCTAAGTGAGAGTTAAACACTCTCCATGAACTGGCCAGATGTATGGAGAATCGGGATGACTGGAAGCAACGATGGAGAGAGAGAAAATGTTACACAGATATCTAATACAATTTGCTGATATTTGGGAAATGTGTATATTCAACATTTATATGTAGTACATTAGATTGTTTATAATGCTCTATAATACTGTTTTAAGCAACTATAAGGACAATGTCAAGTTCTTTTTGATCAGTAAACACACAAACATGTCCTTGTAGCTGTATAGTGTGTTATAAACTATTTATTAAATGTTTATTTATTGTTTGTAAATGCTAAATATGGAGATTCAAATGCTAAGGGAAAACAAAATGAGAAGACATCAAGGTGATAACCCAATAACCCAAAGTTCTGTTTCTCTAAGTGTGGTTGTGTGTTTTGTAAGTGTTGCGTGTATGTCTGTGAATGTAATCATGTTTACATACGTGCACGGTTCCTCATGAATTTATGCAAGTACAAAGCTGAAATACAGTAAATGCAGCAGTGATGGGTAGGATTGGTTCACATCCTGTGATTGGATACTCCTCAAAATGTCAACATTTGTTTTCTTTTTCTTCGGGCGTTTGTTAAATGTGAAGCTTTTGTTACACTGTTAGGTTGTTATGCTTTGTAGATCAGTAGTGCAGCATACATACGTCTAATAAATGGTTTATAACACATAGTAGTAGTGTAGTAGTAAGCAGATATAAGGACATAATTAAGTGTTAATTAATCTACAGTACTTGTCAGTAATTATAATTTCTTCCTTGTAAAGACATATTTTATATTAAGTCTAGTTTTTCCAATTACAGTCAGCTTTATTTACTTCTCTCCTCTCCACTCTTTCAGGTGCACATATTGGAGTTGGTATTTCAGGTCAGGAGGGGATCCAGGCGGTGCTGTCCAGTGACTACTCCTTCTCCCAGTTCCGCTTCCTGCAGCGCCTTTTGCTGGTGCATGGCCGCTGGTCCTACTTACGCATGTGCCGTTTCCTCTGCTACTTCTTCTACAAGAACTTTGCTTTCACCATGGTGCACTTCTGGTTCGGCTTCTTCTGTGGATTCTCTGCCCAGGTTAGAGATTAGGGGTCATGTGTACACATTATATCAAGGTCAAGAATCAGTGTTTGGAAATCACAATTCTGATGATCAATTATGTGTGTTTGCTTGTCCATGTCCTTTCTCTTGTAGACGGTGTATGATCAGTACTTCATCACACTCTACAACATTGTCTACACTTCCCTCCCTGTGCTGGCCATGGGGATATTTGACCAGGTCTGTACAAATCATTACTACAGAGCCTGCTGGTACACTGTCATTGTATTCTTTCCAGGAGATAGAAGAATCACATGAATATACTATAGGTGTATTCTCTCATCCTTTGTTTTTGTTTTTACTATGATGTCTTCCATGACAACAGTAGATTAAAGAAAGAGGAAGCCATATTTTGGATGTTCTCTCAGTCAGTCCATCACTTTAGTCAAGACTGAAATATTTTATCAGTTATTGGATGGATTTGCTATGGAATTTGGTTCAGACATTCAATTTCCCCAGAGGATGATGCCATCTGACTTTGATGATCCCCTGACTTTTCCTCTAGCACTCCCACAAGTTTGACATATTTCACTTTTAGTGAAATGTCTTTCCATGACATTTGGTACAGATAGCCAGAATATTAAGTAACTTTGTCTCAATAGATTTTAGATGGACTACCATGACATTTTGTATACATTCATGTTTCCCCTCATAACGAATTGTAATAACCTAACTTTCAATGTAGTTAGGAAGTCTTATTTAGTTGTATTTTCTCTGGTATTTGTGTATTGACCACATACCTGCAAAACTAGTGACATTTCAATCTGTTCCATTACTTTGTATTGCTAATTTTATAATGAGCAAAATGGAAACTTAAGATGATGAATATGGTATACCTCACCTGCTCAATATCAGTGTTGTCATCAGTACAGCCTCATACAGCCACTAGCATGGCTGTAGACTTAGTCTTGTTTTATTAATACAGCCTCTCCCTTCATCTCTTATTGTAGGATGTCCCTGAGCAGAGAAGTCTGGAGTATCCTAAGCTGTATGAACCTGGGCAGCTAAACCTCCTCTTCAACAAGAGAGAGTTCTTCATATGTATCGCCCAGGGCATCTACACATCAGTGGTGCTGTTTTTTGTTCCCTATGCTGTCCTGTTAGATGCCACTCAGAGCACTGGAGAGCCCCTCGCTGACTACCAGACCTTCGCTGTCACCACAGCAACAGCCCTGGTTATTGTGGTCAGTGTACAGGTGAGTTATGGAAGTGTTGTGTAAACTTTCATGGCTGGCTATTTTATATTTAAATATCATAGTATATTAACTGTGCTGCTCTGCTGTTTTTTTGCATGTGTCTGTGTGTATGACTGTGTAGATCGCTCTTGACACAGGCTTCTGGACACTTATCAACCACGTGTTTGTGTGGGGCTCTGTGGGCTCCTACTTTACCATCATGTTCGCTCTGCACAGTCACACTCTCTTTGGGATCTTCCCCAATCAGTTCCACTTTGTAGGTCGGTTCCCAGTGTTTCTTTATTTGTTTGTTACTCACACACACCTACTACACCTACATAACCAATACTCGATTTTTGTGGTAAAGGTCAATATAGATATTGCTGAGAATAATAAAAAGATAAAGATGCATGAGCCAACATTTAATCTATTTTTATACAAATGCATGACATAATTTTAAATGTAATGATCCCTTAAATGTGGTTATTAAAGAATAAAGAGGATATTTGACAAATATCAAAAGGCAAGGCAAGTGTATGTGTGTAGCACATTTCATTCACAAAGACAGTACATAATATTAATAAAGAAACAGCATAAAAACATCAAAATACTGATTAAAATAATAGAAACATTTTAAAGGAAATTAAATGTTAAGAGCAGAGACATAAATACAGTATATGTACAGATGAATAACTACTTTGGGTTCTGGTGTGCACAGTAACTTAATGCTGCTTCTACATGTTATGTTTAGTTTGCTCTCTGGGAAAAGTTAGCTGCCCTCCCCCTGTCATGAGAGGTCAAAAGGGTTGATATGATTAAAAACACTCAGAGATGTATTTTGGTTCTAAGCAATTCAAATATTTACAGTAAAGACAAGAGGCAGTAACTTATCAGTAATCTTACTCTCTGTCACACTGGGAACCAGTGCAGAAACCATAACTGGAGGGGACATGTTCAGCTTTCTTGGCTTTCTTGGTCCTTTGTTAGGACTTCAGCAGCAACTGTCTGAATGAACTGACACTGCAGTGGTCTAAACTGCTGGAAATGAAAACATGGGTTTGTTGTCCTGCCTGGACATGAATCTGATTATTGCTATGCTTTTAACTTGAGTTTGTTTTCAGAGTCAAGATTAGCTAACCTAATATCAAGTGTCAAAGACAGTTATCTCGGTTTGGTCTGCATTTAGCTGAAGGTAGTTTAGGCACATCCAATCACTGATGTGTTCAATGCCCGTGCAGAGAGAATCTATGGGATTTTAGTCACTTGGTAACAGAAACATTTAAATGTGGGGGTCGTCTGTATAATTATTATAGTAGATATTATTGTTTTGTATTATTTTAGTATTATTTGGCCTAATGGAAGCATGGATTTGCTAGAAGCAAAACACTTGAAACTCATAAGAACTCAAATCTTGCCTGAATCAGTTTCTAAACAAATACCATGTAGGACCTTAATGAGAGCCGTTTCAGTACTGTAGTGGGGCTGAAATCCATATTGAAACGTATCACAGTAACCATTAGAGGTTAGTTTTTTCAAATATTTACTTACAATAAACCTGTATGATCAAATATGATATACACATATAATAGTAACCTACATGTTCAACAATAAACTTTAGATTACACCAAATAACTATAAATGAAAGCAATTTTATTCACTCCACTAGCGAGATCATTCACATGTTAAGTTGTCTAATAAAGTTGTGTGAGATGCTTTACATGGTTAAAATATATGTACTCATATGTGGGTTTGTGTGTGTGTGTATTTCTTCACGTTTGTGGGTACAGGCAGTGCCCAGAGCACATTATTGCAGCCAGTCGTGTGGTTAACTATTGCACTGGCAACAGCAATATGCATAGTTCCAGTTTTGGCATTCCGCTTCCTCAAGTTGGACCTGAAACCTCAGCTCTCAGACACGGTGAGAAAACACAAACACACTGATTTGTCCATCTTCTTCATTGCAACAACTGTTTGTGTCTTGCTTTCCCAACAGGTCAGTTTAAACCTGGCATTAGCCAATGATTAACTACACGCGTCCAAACAGGTCATCAGAGTGTGTTTGTGATGATGAGCGTGTGGTTACCGTCACTGGCCTCATGAACCCTTGCAAATATTGACTCAACCAGTGTACCCTAATGATACAAGTTGATTTTTGTACATGCATAAGTTTAGAGTGTGGCCTTCTCTGTCACTGTGTCTCTCAAGCTTGCTAAGCATCCAACCGAAGCTGCTGTCAGTGAGCTGTGAAGTTCCTCTTTTGATTTGTTTGTAGTTTCTCTACAGTCATTATTTCTGGTTTCTGTAAGTTTTTATTTTAAATAACAAAGAATTTTGAGTTTGAGATAGAGGTATTAGGTAAAAAAGTGGCAAAAACAGTTTGATCTAGAGACTACTAGAGAGCACTTCTATATGTGCAGAATGTAAAATAGCTAAAAACTGCACAGACAACAAAATTGGAAGGCACACCAAATGTCGTTAGTGGAAAAATAAGGTATTTTACAAACCCATTAGCCTCAATGTTTTCAAAAATGTAAGCTTAATTACAAGGATTTGAAGTGTTTGTACTAGATAACTAGAAAACTTTGAGTTGCATGGTTGTTTTTTGGGGTCCATATCGTTCTAAAAGCCTCATTGTTTGAACTTTTATCAAACATTTTGGTGGGTAAACCATTAATGAATATGTTTTTTCCATTGTCAGCGTTTCTTCTCTCTTTTTTTTATAACAGAATCTAGTATTAAAACCTGTTCACTTCAGTCTGAAGCCCTTTTCTAGTCTACTGTGATGATCTAACAAAAACAGCATGTCATTGAATCCAGTGATGATGTCCCTCTTCCTCTCCTTTGTTCCTTTTCCAGGTGCGCTACACTCAGCTGGTGCGGCAGAAGAAGCGGAAGCCAGTAGGTCGCAGCATGGGAGGTGCCTGGCGTGGCGCAGGGAGCGTGTCAGAAGGCCGTCTCGGCGCTCGCGGCAGTTCTCGGAGATCAGGCTATGCTTTTGCCCACCAAGAGGGATTTGGGGAGCTGATCACCTCAGGGAAGAACATGAGGCTCTCGTCGCTGGCTCTGGCTACTTTTGCCTCCAGACACAGCTCTAGCTGGATCGACACCCTCCGCAGGAAGAAACATACTCACACTCCTCCCAGTGCATCAGGGGAATGCAGCCCAGCGCCCAGTTGTGTCTCTGGGTCAGTTCCTCAGCTCTCAAACTCCTCGTCTGTTCTGGGTGGCTCACAAGATACACCCATTGAGGAAGAAACAGGCACATCACCAGCCCAAAATACACACACTGCTCCCACCTCATCCACTCAAACCCCACCAGTTTTAGCAGCAGCCTCAGAAACAGTTGCACCTCAGAGTCCAGCCCAAGCCCCAAATGCTAGCACCCTCACCTCTGCAGCAGTGAAGGCCCATGGGGGAGACTCACCTGGAGGTTGGACGCTCACTCTGGGGACTGTGCAGGTGAGCTACTGTTAATTCCCCATTCATATATCCATATCAAACACAAAATACAGCCATACTAACAGTTAACTCTTCCTCTGTCTAATAGGAAGCTCTGTTCGGTTGGAGAGGTATTACAGCTCGCACCACTGCATCCAGCAGCCCAGGCCCACCCTGTGTTGCCAAGGAAACAAGAGAGATTGAGTGAAATATCCAGTAGAAATAGAAGAGTTACTTGTTCACTATCAGATTTTCGCATACACAGAGGATGTGTTGAGAGTACTAAGCGCATATGGACTCAAGGACGTGTGATTAAAACACAGCTACATTATTTTTTTTAAAACAAAAAATATACCCACAGCACTCCTCTCTCTGTTTCCCATCATTAAAACAAAATCAAAATCAGAGGAGGAAGTGGCACATCTTAATGACATGGACTCTGCCAACTTCAAATTGGGATTTAATGGTGAGATAATTGTTCCCACAGCGTATGATGACTGTTTTCATGAATGACTTAAAAAATCTGATGATTTATATCACTGAATAACAGCAGCAGGTGCAGAAACAGATGCCAAGTTAACTTAGTTTTAAATGTCTTACATTGTTTCCAAATAACAATTATTTCACGAATAACAATTCGCTTTACTCACAAGCAAGCATACACAGTCACACATCAATTCTGTAACTCAACAATGAAATGAATGAATGAGCAGCATACAAACTTTCAACCAGGGAAGTTCAGTTTTTTCTGTCAAAAAATATCCTCAAGTCTCTGTGTTCACTATAGTTCTCAGTGAGAACGGTACTTTTAGTTACAGAACACTGCAGGACTTTCCCCCTTTTCTCTCATCGATCAGTTTCTTACCTCTACTCCACGTTTTCTTCTTTTGCATCATATTGATGTGTTTTATAATGGCCCACTTAAGTTGCACCTTAAAGCTCTCAGTGTTGTCCCTCCTATTTGCAAGTTAGGCCTTTTTTTGGTCTGACAAAGGGCCAGATCTTGTTATTGATTGTACCTGGGATGCAATGTCTCATACCACTGACTGACTGCCACTGGCTTACTCTGCAAAGGAACCTTGTGAAAATCAAAATGGCAGTTATGGCCTTTTAAAGGCAGTTTGTCGAATTCTCACCCAAACACGTTGTCAAGATGTGTGTTAACGGTCATGCTGACTCATATACATACACTTCAGTAAAGTGCTTTAACAGTTTATTTGTCAATGAATGAAGGTAAGGTGGTTGGGGATAATTATGCCTTAACGATGCCAAAAAGTTGGTCTTCCGAGCTCTTTCTGGTTCCATTAAGTTCTGCTTTATAGAAGAATATAACATCAGATCTGCGTTGAAAATGCTCCTGACCGTGACAGGGGTGAGATCATCCTTATGTAGGGTAACCTGAGGAACAATATAAACCTGTTCTCAGATCTGTCCCTGTACCACAGACATCAACAAAGCAGCTAAAAAAACAGCAGAATATTGACTGAGTGTAAAAATGAGGCAAAACCTTTTGGAAATGAATGTACTGTACAGTATGAATTGTTTTAGGAGGGGTCCAGCTCCTAGTTGGAATAATGAGCTATTGAGTGTTGGTCAATAAACATTTCATCTCTCTTTCATGTGAGAGAAACACAATGTGTCTATGCAAATGTCATTTCAAGCAGCAATCAACGTTTGAGTTAGAAATGACTATTCTGCAAGAAGTGTTGAGGTAAAGTGAAAAAGAGCTGACAAAAACAATTACTACTACTATGACTACTAAAGCATGAATCATCATGATTTAATGCCTTAAATTGATGGATTATTATAAAGCTATACATTCCCACACTTATAGTATATCATAAGAATAAAATGCACCATATATATATGATTTTTTAAATTTATGTATTTATTTTAATAAGGATAAGGCTGTCGCGTGCAGTACAGGATATTAAGAAATGTACAACTTTTTGTGAAAATAAGTATCTTTGACTGACAAATACATTTGCACTGGGGTTTTATTTTGACGCCGTGGAGGATTTCCTCTATATAACGGCGTTGATTGAGGGGAAGAGAGCTGGGATTTCACAATAACGGGTCTTACGGACAGCAGACTGCTGCTGACAGAGGAAGCCGGTAACTCAGCTTTAACAAGCCTGTTAGAGGTCGAGAGCTGTAGGTTGTTAGGTTTACTCTTACTGTCCTGTAGAAAGTTTGTTCGGAGTTACAACAATCACCAGCTGTCGCCACTGAAGAGTGACAGTCAGTGATAGAGTAATGACTGGGTAAATAAAGCAGATTAACTTCCAAATATGCGGACTTTTCTCCCTTTTCTGTGTGTCCTGTGCGTCACACCGGTACACAACTTTCTCGACGGGACCTGCCTCAGTAAAGGTAAGCTCTAGTAATGACAGTAAAATAACTGATGATTAATAATAGACTTATAATGACTGACTCTGCTTTTTAGTTTTGACTGTAGGCTACCAGTGCTGGAAGAAAGTCGCCTACTCAGATCCTTAACTTCAGTAAAAAAGCCAGTACAGTAATGTAAAAATAGTCATACATCATACATTACAAGAAAAAGTCACAAGAGAGAGAGAGAAGCACATTAGTATTATCAGCAAAAAGAAGTATTTAAGTAAAAGTAAAATACTCATCTCGTGCCTCTGAGTCTCTGACTGATTTATGTGACATCATTAGATTACTAATAACAAAGCAGCAGCATGTTACTGTTGTAGCTGCTGGTGACGCTAGTTTAAACTACTTTATATAGGCTATATTTAGTTAGTTTATTCCAGTGATTCCCAACCTAGGGCTCCAGCCCCTCTAAAGGGTCACCAGTTAAATCTGAGCAGTCGTGAGATGTTTAATGGGAGAGCAAGAAGAAAAAACAAAGTTCTGGTACACAAATCTGTTTTTAGTTTTGGGATTTTAATTTAAATCTTTTATTTTATTTTATTTTATTTTTTGGGTGTCATATTTGATCATTTAAATATTTATTGAAATTAAACCATGTGAGAAGTTTAAGTGGGGGGGAATCACTGTTTGGTGGATTTGTTAACAACTCAAGTGGAAATACTCATGTAAAGTACCCCAGAACTGGACTTCAGTACAGTATTTGAGTACTTACTTTCCATCACTGTAGGTTTTGTCCCCTTAGAGGTCCGATAATTATCCACATGATTCGGATGATTCAAATTCAGATTCTTTCCTCTTGTTGATGATGATAATAATACTTTATTCTTCCATCAAGTCTGAACATTTTCTTGCATCACAGCAACTGCATTTGCAGCATCACAGAAAACACTAAAATTAATACAAAAATACATAACATTAAGCATAACATTACAACACAGAAAATTATATTCAAGGCCCTTCAATGCACATTTGATTATGGTAGATCAAGGTTATGTTGTTGGCCAGCCTTAAAATGTTATTATGGTAGGCTGATTTGTTTCTCAAAAGGCTGGCCCCCGAATTTTTTTGAGCAGATTTTTATTTGGTGGAGCTGCTTTGACTTTAAAGTATTGCCCAAACATTGTACAATGTAGCATTACAATATTTTAGAGCAACCATAATCACATAAATAAATACAAACAAAATAATATGTCTATTTGCCATAAAGCAGCAGAGATAATATATTCTTTGTTTTGTCTTTCTGCAGACAAATTGGTCCAAATATTTGTATGAAAACAACAGGATTTTTTTGTTTTTGTTTTTGTTTTGCTTTTTCTTTTTTTCATTGGAGTTAACAGATCACAGTTAACAGATAAAACAGTGCTTGGTTGCAGCATATTTTGCCTTCAGTTTGCACAATGGAACTTTTTACCCTAAACTGCTTTATTACTTTGAACTTCCACAAAGTATATTCATTAAGAAATATAACATAGTTATAAATAATCAGTATTGTGAGATTATTGAAATTATTTGTGGAAGTTGAAAAAAGTATTATATCTTATATCCTCATGTTACTATTTGTGTTCCACTTTAAAAAAATCAAGTGGTTTTCAATCAAGTGGATAACTTCCAAAGTCACTGTCAGGCTAATATGAAATTGCCTCTATGTATTTTTCTGGATAGTACAGCAACAGGAAAGTAACAAAAAACAGAATTAGTTTAAGCCTTTGGAAGATATCCATTTGATTTACTAATTTGTATGGTTGGCTCTCATCTCTTACAATGAAAGTGCCTTTCAAGGGGATATTTTGTTATAGCCAGTGTGAACAGAAAGAATGATTACAGATAGGAAACCCTGTTTCAACCTCTGCTATTTTAAGACATAACAACTGTGAGCCTATGAGTTTAGGCCTTCCTGAGCTTCTTCCTGATGCCAAAAGGTTGTCTCATATTAATCCAGCATGTGTCTGTTGGCCACTATTTACCTTGTTGTATTTAATGTAAATTATAATAAATTATGTCAAACTTGAAAAATAAACTATTCTACATCATGTGGTGGTTTGTTGCAGCTGCAGAGTCTACATCTTCCATATTTGATCTCTAGGGGGGAAACAGGGAACTGGGAATGCAGGAGAAATGCAGAGAATGTGTGTTTGCACTATATAAGGGTCATGGACTTCTGACATCAAGTGTACAGACATGGACATAAACACAAATACAGTGAAAGGAATATCCCAATAATTGGCGGTGTGAGTTCTGAGCCCAATCAGAAATTCAAATAAGAGAGAGATGATGAAGAGAGAGCCTGATTTACACCAGAAAGAGAAACTGAAGAGGAAAGACATTGAAAGAGGAAGCTCAGAAGGAGTTGGTAATTTTGGTTATGCAACGTTGCATCCTTTTTTTGCTGTGCTCAGTGGACCGCAGTCAATTCAAAAGGCAAAATCAATTTGTTCAAAATATTATATGTATAGTAAATAAGTCCTGAATTCACACACACATACACACACACAATACACATGATCCATATTTATTATATAAATTATATTTTTGTTTTTCTCTGCAGACCCTCCCCCTGGTGTGTTGGTTTTATCCACCGGCAGTAAGTTGGTTTTGACCTGCAGCGGTCTTGTGAAGGTGGACGGAGTAAATGTCAACATTAACAGAAAAAGCTCAAACACCAACAGAGGAGAGAGTTCTTCCAATGCAATCCCAACCACCGCAAAAACTGTAAGCAACACTGGGGTTTCAGTGAAAAGTGATAGAAATACTATAAGTAAGGGATACCACACTCAAACTACTGAGGCAGGAGTCAACACTGTGACAGAGGAAAACAAACATCTTGGATATACAGGTACGGGATACACAACCTATCCACCGTCTCAAACAGTCCAGCTGACCAATGTGAGCAGGCTGCTGATGGGTGAATCCAACTGGCAGGGTGAAGACATGGACGGCGAGGGTGAATATGATGACGAGGAGGAGGAGGAAGGTGAGGAAGGGAGCAGGGTGACAAGGGGCATAAAATCGAGGCCTCAGTGGAAGTGGAATGGGAGGTCAGTGGGGAAAGGAGACAGAGACTGGGGAGAAGTTACATTTGAGAAGAGAGGGGCCACACTCTCTCTGGCCTCAGTAAGACCGACAGACTCTGGAAATTACACGTGTTATCACAGAGGCAGAGAGAGGCTCTCCTTGAAAGTAACCATTGCAGGTGAGTCACAATGGCAGTGAAGTTGTAATGTGATTTGCATTTTGAATATAAGGGGTTAATGTGAATGACAGATTGCATGCATTGTTGTGAGTGTGTGTGTGTGTGTGTGTGTGTGTGTGTGTGTGTGTGTGTGTGTGTGTGTGTGTGTGTGTGTGTGTGTGTGTGTGTGTGTGTGTGTGTGTGTGTGTGTGTGTGTGTGTGTGTGTCTAATCCACTAGCTGAACATATCTTGTGGGTTTTAAAAGTATAAAAAGTTAAAAGGGAATCATGATGTATGGACTGAACAGTGAGACAATTCAGATATTCAGGAAGGTGAATAATATATAACATTGTATTATTCATTAAATTACATTATTAAATCAGAAATATAACCTATGTTCTCTGGAAATGGTCTATTTAATATGTCACAGTAGGTGTAAATTATAAAATGAATGATAGCTGTATTCCATTTAGCTGCTTCAGTTTCAGGGTCCTGGTACTGTGCATGTTGGATCACTGTTAAACTGTCATGGCTTACTGGGGCACTTGATTGGAACAGAGCTATTGTTAATGTTATTAGTAAGAACTGTGCTTTTCCTACTATGATTAATCAAATGTCTGCTAATAATTAATGTTTCATTTATCAAGTACATCAGGAGATATGGGGTGATCAAGCAAATTATGTACATGCCCAGACAGTCCTGAAAAGAAGCCCAGTCACACAAAATATGATACAATATGTGGGGATGACAATGGGTGTGTAAGAACATTTAAATTAAACTTAATCTTTTAAAAATGACAAACACCCACTGGTTGCAGCCTCTCAAATATGAGGATTTGCTGCTTTCCTCTGTTTTACATAATTGAGATATAGAATGTATTTGGTTTTGGACAGTTGGTTAGATAAAACATTCATTTAGATGTCATGTGATGGACATTTTTCCATGATTTTTAAAACAGATAATCTAAAAATAGCTGGAAGTTGAATCACTAACAAGAGTAATCTTAAGTTGCAACCCTATATAGGAATATGTAAGAAGAAATAATGAAAGAATGTACAGTATCTCTGCATGTCTTATATGTGTCTTATATGTGATAGATCCGCCTGAGACTCCCAGACTGTTCTGCTACAAAAAGTCGCCCAACAGTAAGATTCGCTGTGAATGGACACCTCAGAGGCCTGTTACTAAACGCCTTAACTGTTACCTCTTACTCAGAAAAGGGTAAGGACAGAAACTAACACAGTATAACTGAATAGTTGTTTGGATGGTTATAAATGGAGAATCTGCATTTTGTGTGTTTCTTATTTGATTAGATAAACCTCTAACTACATCACTAACTTAGATAACTTTAGTTTAGTCCCTTTTTAGATTCTGTATCAAATGACCTGTATGAGTGACCCTTTTCTTTCTTTCTCTCAGCCCAGCAGAGACATTCCTTCCTTTGCAGTGCTCATTCTCATCTCGATGTTGGTGTGCGCTTGACCACAATGAGGACGAGCTAAGAACCCTTCATATGGCTTACTTGTGTGTTACGAACATGGCAGGCAATGCCACCAGCACTGTCCTGACTTTTACACCTATGGACATTTGTAAGTGGATGTGTCGAGGGTTGGTCTACCCATGTTATATGTGTGTTTGGTTTGATGTAAAGGCAATTAAAGTACTCTGAAGCTGAACTTACTATATTCCTTCCTGTCTCCATGCACAGTAAAGCCTGACCCTCCATCAGGTGTGTCCGTCCAACAGGAGGAGGGAGAGGAGACGAGGATAAAGGTCACCTGGAACCTCCCAATATCCTGGAAGCGTCAAGACAAATATTATGAATTAGTTTATGAGCTAAAATACCAACCATCCTCATTTTCTCATGGACAGGTATGCATGCATGGCAGTTTTTGAGTGAGTGTTCTTGTGTTGTGGAACCTGGTTATCTTACCTGGTTGTCTGTCTTTCTTTGTAGACAAGGATGATCAATGGTGGACGCTCCTACAAAACATCCTACACTATCACTGATGCAATGCCTGGTGTTGAGTACCTGATACAGCTCAGGACTAAGGACGAATATGATGGTCAGTGGAGTGACTGGAGTACATCGATCTGTGGCAGCAGTTGGACAGGTAAATACACATGTACACACAAACACACATATCAAGAAGCAAATCAAGCCATTTCAAAAATAGAACAGTATGACTTAGAGACACTTAAAGTAAGTATGTCCTCTTGATCGGGCTCCAGTAGACAGACAAAGTCCATTGTGATTGTAGGAACATGTTACTGTAAGTGAGTTAAATTAAGTGGATATGTGTAGCTTGACCTTTACCTCCCTGTAATTCAGTAATACACGATTCACCCTGGACACAGAAAAAAGTAGTCATGACAACCTCAGGGTGCAGGGCTCCAGTTTCCTTCCTGTATGACTGGGTTTTCCAAAGATATGTTTATATAAAGACCCTACTGTGCATGCACACTTTTGCTTTCACTCCTTCCAGTTGTGTTTCCCATCTTCTAAGACATCTACAAAGAGGTTTTTTCATTGTGCAAAGCATGCTTGACTGACAAATTCCAAGATATTCCTCTAATTTTGGAAAATGTAGCATTGGTTTTACAATTTTTGTTTTCATTCCACTTAAGTAAAACCTTCATATCTTGTTCATGAGTACATCTTCATAATACACTTCTGTCCTTTACCACGTGACTCTTTTGTTTTTCCGGGAAGGATTAGTTTGACATTTTGTTCTGACGTCCAGGAAATCCCTGCCCTTAGCCAAGAAATACTAGTATGTGACTGTCCATTAAACCACAACATGTATGTTTTTACATTTCGGTTTTTGTACAAAGTAGACAAACAAAGTATAACATGTTACGGTTTTTTAATCTTTGTGCCTAGCCTGGCTGTTTGTGCCCTCCTGCTTCCGGTCTTTATTGCCAGGCTAAACTGTCTTCTGTCTCTACTTTCATATTGACATGAGAGTGGTATCAACCTTCTTGTCTAACGCTTGGCAAGAAAGCAAACAAGTGTTTTTCACAAAATGTTGTATATTCTGTTAAATAGTGTCCTGATGCCCACATGTTTAAGATGCTGACCATATAATCACAATTTTGGAGTTCAGTTAAGGATCTTTGTTACATTATTTTAAAAATAACATAAACTTGAACTTCTACACTGGAGAATGTCTGTTGCAACCAAATTATTTGGTATACTGATTCATTAAGTCTTAATTCAAATTTTCGTCTTGACTGCCTAAAAGTTCACAATACTCTGTCTAGATAGTGCGCTACAATGTGTACTACACTTTTTTCAATGTATAGATGAATTTTCTGTTGCAGAGGCTTAATTTCTGTTTGTTAACATGCCAACTGTACGTATGTGTACTCCCTCAGCTCCACCAACAGACGAGTTGCTGACTACCACAATGGTAAGAGTTGTGTCAAACATCAGCTATCACTCTGTCATTTTTAATGTTGGTCTGTCTGCTGAACCCTTTAATCTATCCAGTGCTTTGGTTTTTGACTAAATATCTGCAAATGCTAACAAAAAAACACATTTTATAATTAAAGATCCAAATTATCCCAGTATGTCTTTTATAGAGACTTACTGCCATCAAAGATTATTGCAAGTTGGTTGGTCTGTCCACCACTTTAGTCAAGACTGAAATATCTCAACAACTATTGGATGGATTACAATGAAATTATGTTTAGCCATTCATAGAGCCCAGAGGATAAATCCTACTGACTCCTACTGGTTGATACCTACCAGTAGGTTGACTTTTTAGTGAATATGTTCATAACTTTGGACAGCATGGAAATTTGTACAGACATTCATGCGGCCAAGCAGATGAATCGCAGGTTCACACTTGTGGCTTTGAGCAAAAATGCCCTCCACCAGGCATTTTTGTCATGAACATTGATACACAAATTCATCCCCAAGAGGATTACACACTTTTAAGATCCCTCAACCTTTCATCTATTGCAATCATCAGGTCGACAGTTCAAATTGTCCAATACTTTGGTTTATGACAAAATATTTGAAAGAGTTATGTCACTTCCATCTTAGCCATACTTTGTGTTTAGTGCTACTTAGAAAATGGTTGCATACTAATATGCGTAACTATGGCGAGCATGGTTAACATACCTGCTTAATATTAGCATGTTACCATGGTCATCGTGGGGATGCTATTGACATTAGCATTTAGCTCAATGAACAACTGTGCAGAGCCTGACAGAGCTGATAGCTTGGCTGTACACTGTTGTGTGCTCATGTGCTGCATGCAGTATTAACTAGTACTGTCCTAACTCACACAATCTCTTGTGTTACCTTCTTTAACTATCAGTTTCCAACAGTAGAAGGCTCTGGTACAGATGGCTTTCTCACTTCTGAAGGTAAGTCAGCTAGAAGACAGCAAAGAATTAACGCTCATAAGTGTGTGTGTGTGTGTGTGTGTGTGTGTGTGTGTGTGTGTGTGTGTGTGTGTGTGTGTGTGTGTGTGTGTGTGTGTGTGTGTGTGTGTGTGTGTGTGTGTGTGTGTGTGTGTGTGAGAGAGAGAGAGAGAGAGAGAGAGAGAGAGAGAGAGAGAGAGAGAGAGGGGGTAAAGAAACTCTTTAATTGCTGTAAGTATTGAAAATCCCCTCCGCTTCACTGGTTTCTAGCAGGAAGCCGTGTCATCATAATAACTGAGGCTCAACAACGAAACAAGCCACAGGAAACATGGCTCAACACATACATACACACACAGACACTCAAACCAAATATATATTTTGATGGATGTTATTCACGGTCAATTAGGATTTCTCACAGTCCTCCTCTGTCTTTACACCAGTTCCTGAATCAGAGAGTAGAGGTGAATACGACGCAGTGGAGCTGCCCCATCATGTCCTGTGGATCTCCGGTTCATTTGCTCTCTTGTCAGTCATTTTGGCCGTCTACGTGTTCAGGTGATGGGATGTCTAATGTTAACTATATATGCACTTGATCATGTTTTTGTATGTCTGAGTAAAACAATGTGTCTCTAACAATGTTTTATTTTGAAATTCCCTGCTCTACAACAAAAATGGATACGTCTTCAATATGAGTTTAATATTGGCCAGTGAACCAGTGTCCTGAATCAGCAAATTATTTGCCTCAGTCCACTTTGAGCATGGCAACTTCTTCATTAGAACTTCTCTTTTATTCCATTTTATTCCAGACACAAGGACAGATTCATGTCTAAACTCCACAGGCTGAATGTCATCACCCAGTGTGGTGACACGTCTCAGCCTCCAACCTCCGCCCCAACAGCTCCAGAGGGGCAAGCTCTGATGACCTTTTCCCCTCCACAGTACAAAGAGCCCAGAATGAGCGAAGGACAAGAAAGGGAAGAAGAAAATGAGGAAGAACATACAGCAAATGCAAGGACAGAAGCCATGCATTTCAACAACAATAGTTATTTCTTGGTCCAGAAAGAGTAACAACGATCGTGCAGGAAACAACAGGGGGGAAAACTATAAATAGTCTTTTTATCATTAGATTGTTGTTTTTCACTTCACTGTCACAGATGATAAAAGGATAATGGACTTAAAATGTTTATGGTAGTCTTATGAATCTCAGTTTGAAGCAAGCTCAGGAACAGTGTGCATATTGTGTCTGTCTATCTCTATGTCATGCCTAAAATACCTCTAAAATGACTTTCTTTTGTGTGTTGTCGAAAACAGCCTTTAAGCTACTCTATTTTGGGTGTGTGCCATTTTGAAGTGTGTTGATAAATTGTAGAGGCCTAGATGTAGGCCTAAATATGTGCCTGTGTTTAGCATAACCTCATTTTCTGGTTGTATATAGTTTTGCTGAGGATTGTGAAATAGATCACCCAAATTAAAGCTTACTGTGGTTTGTTAATGTATAATTAGTTTGGGACCATTAGCAATTTATTAGCAAGTATTAGCAATTTTAAAGGCAATTGTTAAAGAGAGTGTCTGTGCTAAAAGAAATTGGCACTTATATAATATATTTTATTATCAAGCTAATACATTATATCTGAACCCAAATATCATTCTGAAATCCCCAAAGTGTTTTCTAATCATATCAGAATAGAGAATGCAAATATCACAATCAGAGAATTAGTGGCAATAATAAAGTTGTAATTGTCCCAAATAATGTGTCATTCCTTCATTTGGACAGTTCAGGGTGAAAGATCTATATCAGCTTAATCATTCAATAAAAACATATCTGGTAAATAGCAGACAAGGCCAAAGTGCATGCCCATGTTTGGTCATTTCACTACTTACAATGTTTTTACTGTTATTTATAGTTTAGTAATGTATTATATTACGCATTACTGTTAGTAATAATACAATTTGCAATCTGCTTAAAAATAACAAAAAATTGAGCGTTATAAGACTAAGACCTCTGAATAACTATTGGTTATTGGTACATTTAATGTGCCTCAATACATATTTCGCTGATTTACATGAGTAAAACCATGCTGTTTGACATTTCAAACCACAGTTTCTAAAATGGGATGATGAAACTGACTGAAATCTTTAAAAAAACAACAACAAATAAACCAAAAAAAACGTGTTTTCACCACATATTTTGATGTATGAATATATCATAAACAGAATCTGATAACAATTGGCAATATTGCTTCATTTACCTGGCTAAATCTATCCTTAAAGGACATGTTTACAATTTTTTTAAACAATAGTCATGTACCCAAATTAACATTATTTATATTTCCATCAGTCCTCCTGTTCATACTGAACATTAAATGATCCCTTCATATTGCACTAACAATGTAAATGATGAGGATCGATCAATCATCAATCAATCAATCAGTCAATCAATCTTTATTTATATAGCGCCAAATCACAACAAAAGTAATCTCAATACACTTTTCAGAGAAAATTTAGACCATACTGTTTAATTTAAGACCTTACTCTTTAATTTAATCAAGAGAAATCCTTTCTGTGAAATAATATGTTAATATTACCTAAGGCTAATATGAAGCTCCAGCCATCCAAATTAGTCAAAGCAAGTGAATATCTTTCATTATTCTTTTTAGTACCAAGGGCCCTCTTTTGTCACCATACTTCCATTGCAGCTCAACTGCGACTTTAAATGTGGCAGATATCCACTTGATAGGACGACTTTAGGCATCTGAAGCTCCATACAAGCTTTAAACGACAGTATGGTTTTAGATCCCCATGACTTACTACATTGAAAGCACATTTGAAGAAGATCTTTTAATAGCCACTATAAACAAGACGAATGATTACGGTGAGGACAAACCTCTTTCCTCTTGTCCTGACTGTTGTTTTAGGACATCTTTAAATTATAACCTATAAACTGTCTTAACGCGCCTCCTTGCGGACGCAGCCTCTTAGTTGCAGGAGGTCGTCTCCATAGCAACACCTGTCGGCAGTAGTAGAAACAGTGTCAGCAGCAGATGGCTGTTTTTGTGCTATAAACGTTTACTAGCTTTATATTATAGCTCACTGTACATTGTAAAGTCCACAGTATCTACAAAAAGGTAATTAGAAGAAGCTTTGTAGAGAAATGATGGCTGGAAAAGACGGTTTGGTGAAATTGGACGTGGGTGTGTTGAGCGCTGAGCAGCAAGAAAAACTGCGACAGTTCAAGGTAACCAGCTGTGTAGCTTACATTGCCTTGTAAAGACCCTGACTCCTTGTCCTGCGGTTTATTTTGAAGTCTAGCGTTGTCACTGCACATTTTATGTACTTTCCCCCCTTTGATTACAGATAAAGACGAGAATCGAAAACGAGAAGTATTTGAGGTCGCATCCAGAAGTGGAGGTTCTGATAGGTGACTTTCTGAGGTTAGCTCATCTTCCACTGCTTTGAAAAAAATCATCCAGCTGAATAACATTCAACTAACATTACTGTGTTATAGACACAGAGAAGATTAAATACAACATGCTCCTTATTTCATACCAGAGACACATGCTCACTTATTTGGATATAAGGACTTTGATAAAGGAAACTAGCAAATAAACACTATAGGCAACTTAAAGTTAGTCTACACATAGAGTAGGTTTTATTGTATTTAGACAACATGTGTGACAAAGGGTTTTCAAATTAATATTACAATTCATAAAATAAAAATATTAACCTTTCAAATACAAACTAAAACAAAGCCAGAACAATTATATGCCAAGATAAAATGTAATCAAATTAAGATTCATGCAAATACGTTAGAAAAGAAACCTAAGCAGAGTTTGGCATGCAAATGCTTTCAGACAAAATAACACAGTGTAGATGTAAATTACCTCTTTTAGATTAAAGTAATTTCAGTTTGGCTTCTAAACCCATAAACTGCCTTAGGGTTATTTACTCATTGTAAAATATGATCAGATTTTGCCTACAAACAAGCCATTGTTCTTTTTTATTGCTTAACTTTCAAAGTCTATTTGAAGTGGCTCTGTATGTAGCATATTATATTTTACATTACATGGTTTACATTACATTACACATAAACCAAACACACACACAATGTTATTTATAAGACTAATGCATTTAATAAAATCTAACAACATTACTGTATTCGTTCACGAACAAATGAACTCCAGTAACAGTCTAAAGTTAATGCATTTCAAGCCTCAACGCAGCCTCGTGATCACTACTGAAACATTGAAGTGAACTTTTATTTTGAAAACAATAAGCTTCATACTCTAGCTGTTAATTCTCACATCATTGTCCTCCACTCACAGAGACGTGCTTCTTAAAAGGCCTGCTGACATTCGTGAATTTGCTGCAGGTGAGTTCTGCACGCACAAAGCCAGTCCTTTGACCTCATATTTTGCTTGTCACATATTTGGTTATGATGAAATTGTATTTTGCTTGGTATAGCTGTATTTGTTGTTTTACTTTAAGTGTGTCGATAATACTGTATATTTCATTTTTATAGGATATTTATAGGATACTTTCGTATTGTCAACAAATACAACAAATGTACTATTTACTTTCAGATCACTTCACCAACCCAAACCTCCACGTGGTTATCGGCTCCAAAATGAAAGGAAACAGTGACATGGAGTGAAAATCACCCAACAGTCGTTCTGCAACATAAGCAAACTCTGTTTTGGTTTATTTTAGATGCAAATAAATGCGTGTCAGTCCACAAATGATAGGACTAGCATTAATGTCAGACTGTTATCAGACTGATGCAGGACAGCTCGTTATAAGGGAAGATGGTAATGGTCGTTTCCTAATGAGTATAATTAGAGGTTAATGAGAAGAGGATGTCCTGAGGGTATTACACATACATTGCTAAATTGTGTTTGTCACATCAACCACATGTCTGTGAAGTGAACCAAAACCATCTTTAAGCATTCTTACTGTTGCCCATGTGCTGTGCTATTGCATTTTTCCACACTGCAGTCTGTATTAATCTAGATACAGACTGTGTCCTCTCAGCTATACGGACCACTTGGAACACAGATGGAACAAGATACTTACTTCACTGATTGATTTTGAGATAATATTACAGTTTTTCTTTGTTTTTTCCTTTTTTAAATTACATTGTGCCATTGGAATATTGGACACACATTTGTGAGGAAATTAAAAAATATATAAATCACAAAATAAGGATTAGATTTACTAATAATAACACTATAATTAATGATATATTAATTAAGAGAGGAGCATCAGGGTTTTCTACTGAACTGTCATGGTTCATGAAGTTTATTCTTCATTCTTATATCTGCTATTTATTCTTTTATTCTTTCTTTTTTTTAACCGAATGTACTGTATAGATGCCTTCGAAAATTTCATTATACATGGTATAATGACAATAAAGGCTTTTCTATTCTATTCTATGGTTGGATTTAAGGCTACTGGCATGTAAGGCTGTTTATAGTCAAACTTCTGCAGTGGTGCTGACATTCAGATGTAGTAATTTTTCACTCAGCATTGAAGAATTGCTGTGTCATGTTTGTCAGCTATCCCCATGGAGACAGTGATTAGAGCCTTTATTGTGTGATTATCCTTTTCATTTGTTTGTTTGCTTTGACTGCCTTATTCTTTTCAGACAATGGAGCTCTGTGTGGAGTTGTAGTGTCTGGATTTTATTAATCCCTCAATTTTAGCTCTTACATCTATATAATGTAAGATAAATCCTGTTGTGTAACTTCAAAAAGAAATAAACAGCTGCTCCCTCCACCAGGACTCATTATTTTTAATTCAGTGGTCACCGTGTTAGATTTTCAAGTCTACATTGGTTTAATTAGAAGACCATCCAAAAATTTCAAGAGTTCCTTACCCCTATCTGTCTCTCTGTCACACACTTCCAACCACATACACACATCCGTGCGCGCACACAGACACACACACACACACAGTTATTTTAATACCATGCACCTGCTTTGACTCAGTCAAGGACAGGTAACCACCCAGCTCACATCGGACCTGAGAGAAAAGCACATCCTCGCTTTGTGTACATCCTGTTTTTAAATTACATTATTTCTAAAAATCTACCAGAGAGGAGACTCAAATCCTGTAAGTAAGAACTTAATTGCAAATAAATGTTTTTACAGCATTCATAAAAGTTATTTCTTTTCTTTTCTGTATTTGTGATGCTTTGATAGTTTTATATTGGTAATGATGTTGAAACAGTTACATTGCAATATCTACAGTGTGATGCATAATGTGTCTGGTTTTACTGGCTTTTATTTTGATTAGTAATTCCATGAAGTCGTGATAATACATCATATAACCAGCAAATTACCACAATTACACATTAAAATGTTAATTACACATTAAAATCTTAATCTTAGTCTGACTTTATAAGAGGCCATACACAGATTTGGGACATAGGTTGTTATTTTTATTTTTTGTTCTGTAACTCTTTTGTGACTCTATCATCCCTGGTGATCATCGGACATATTTAAATGAAAAGTCAAACAAATGGAAATCAAACAAAAGCAAAATACCAACATGCAAAGTAGAGTGATTCCAATACGTGAGACTCACTGAACAATTCAAATATGTTTGTGCAGAAGGGATGGAGGGAGAGAAAAGATGCTGACATAATGTTATTCCCCATTGCATGATGTACAGAACCTGTTTTTCACAGCATGTTATCCTCCAAAGTCCACAGAGTCTCCCACAGGATGAGTCGCAAATATGGTAACCAGGGAAGTATGAACCCAAGTCCTCAGAGGAGGAAGTATGACAGAAAACCACAGCTGGTTTGCATAGAAACAGGTTCCATAACAACAAGAAAGCTTATGACATCCTATTGATAATGACTTATTTTTTCTTTCTTGGGAAGAACATTAAATAGAAATAGGTTGTGTATGTATTGATATTAATGTACACTTTGAATATGCTAACAGGCAGGCGAGCAGGCCATTTCACCATGGCTCCAAAAGGAGGAATATTTTTCTGTCTACTCATGGTGGCCTGTGCAGTCTCGGGTAAGTAGCAATGCCATCACATTAATCATCTCATCTTAGAACATGGAAATTGCTTAAATTAGAATGATAAAGAATTAAATAGTAGGTGTGTCAAATGTTATTCATTATTATATACTTCTTTATCTTCCAAGGTATGATGCCTGGAAATAAACCTGACTTCAAAGGCATTGCCAAAAAGCTGGTATGTCATTTCCTGAATAGTTTGTTTTGATCGAAATTTGTCTCATCTGGAAGTAGTATGGGTATATATAAATATAAATACACATTTTCAAGTCCAATAGTCACAGTTTTCTCTGTGTCAAAAAGATGACTGAGCTCTGTCAATTTTTCAATCACAGTACTTTGTCCTCATGTCCCAGATGTTGTGAAAAGATTTTCCATTCCTGATGTCATTTTATTTTATTTTATTTATGCAGGGGAAGGATGAGTATATGCATGCACTCACCCATGGGATTCGAATTTCACTCATTAGTAGTAATTGAGATGGAAATCACATCCTGTTAATTTATGACCACAGAGTGTACATTGTAATTGTATTGTGTATTTTTTTTCCATACTATGTGCTCTGCAGTTATTTTAGCTTGAATGCAGTATCATTATTTAAATATGATTTAATAAATTGGGTTTGTGCAATGAAGTTATTAAAATTGTTGTCTAACCACACACAGAGTTATGTGTCTTATACAATGTCTCATATACTGCATATTCAGCACATCTGATGATTACATGTGTGTTTATTTCCATTAGATGATGAAATGCCAGAATAAGGGTGAGCAGACACACAACACACTTTTCTTATTTTGTTTGTGTGTGAGTGAGGGGTGGGGGGGGGGGGGGGTGTGTCTTATATGCATTTCAACATTATTTGAACATGTAATTCCCTACACAAATACTCATCAGTCCTGGGTGCATGAATGTGGCAGTGAATGTTTACATGCATTATGAGTGGCCTCTGTAATGTGAGTCATAGCAAATACATGACAAATACTCAGACTAGTCCTAATGTGTTTTAACTGTGCAATATTACATTACTGAGGGCTGCTTTGTTACAGGATACCCAGTGCCGAAGATGAGGTTGCTGTATTCTATTTTCAATAGCAGGTAATTTAACAGGACACTGAGAATTTTAACTGATCCTTCCACCCATTTTATAACAATTTACTTTAAGTTAATATGATGGCAGCCTGTTCTTTAGGCTTGTACAACTGTTTTAGACACTTGTGAAGATATTTATTGGGAGATATGTGAGTAGGGACTAATTATGTTTTTTTTGGTATAGTGCAATTTTCTCTTGATAGTAAAAGGACAACATGAATTAACAAATAAAACATAAAATGTAATGTTTATAACCATTGCTCTGCTCACCAGCTCTTGTTTCTACTCTCATTTCTCTTTCAGTGACCTGCCAATGGAGGACCGAAGTGCTGACCAGTCCAACACCCTCCTATCTGCTTTTATCGATGTCCTGAATTCAGTCTCTACTGAGAGAGGCAAACAAGACTCACTTGGCCGCATCCCCATGGGCAAGCCAGATAAAATGGTGTGAGAACATATGCTGTTAAGCACTTCAATCACAGAGTCATTCAAAGAACAATGTTTGAAACATGTCTTGCATTTTGTATATTTATTACTCTTGGTAGCAAGTTAGTTATTAATTAATAGCATTATGCTTATTGTTGATGGGGCATTTTTTTCATTATCTGTTCAAATATTGCACCTGCTTTACCTTGCACACACAGTCTCTTTTCTGTCTCTTTTTAGAGAAACAAGATGTGGAATTGCACCCATCTTTCAACCATGATCAAGCTGATGAGAAACTCGTCTGTCAGTACTCCACACTTATGCCAAGATCTTAAGAAAAAAGGACATAATCCATTAATTAATTATGGTAATCATGTTTGCCATCTTTGTCATTCCCTTAGGAGGCATCTGCATGTTACATGCAAGCATTTGTGGCTCCTCTGTCCTGGGAAACTTTGACCACCCAGGCTGAAAACAACATGGACCCAGATGACTATGACACACTGCTGCTGGCTGTCAAACCTGTGCTGCTCAGTACGAAAAGAATGACCCTTCCTACCAGAGTAGAGGGCCAAAACATGAAAAAGATGTGAGTATGCGAGTGCACATACTGCGCATTTCTTCACCATCGTTGATCAACTTTTTTTTAACACTGTAAAATTGCTGTTTGTCACAGGATGAAGATGCTGCAGGGGGTGTATGATCCCATGTCCGAGGATAAAAGGACACAAGTGGTAAAATGGGCGAAAGAACAGTTCACTGAGAACTACTTCAACTGTTCTCTGAGGCCATCAAGATCAAGTAAGAAATCAAGTCAGAAACAGCTTCCTACAGTAAAAACTAGTTGTATTCTGAAATATGCACCACTAACAATTTATGAGACAATCATATTAATTCATAGTCTTTATGTTAATCATAAAGAGGAAAGAAAGAAAAGATGAGCAAAATAAGTTAAAGAACTAACTAAACTGAGGGGGTCACAAGCACTTAAGAAAAGAAGAGGCTGCAGAGAAAAAGAAAATGCAAGATAAGCATAAAAATGTCAGAGGAAAGGGTTGAATGAGGAAGCTGAAATAGACCAAACTAAATGGAAACAGGAAAGTGAAAGAGAGTAGAACTACAAGGAGGAGCAGGACACAGTGAGCAAAACAGGGACAGGCCACCTCTCATATGCAAACCATGAAACAGGAAACAAGACAGACAGTCTGACAGAAAACGTCTGACGAGTGCTGTGGGTTGCTTTGTATATTGCCTTTTTTTGTTTTCGATGTAAGAGGATGTTTAAAACAGATACATAAAAGTGTAGCTTGTGAAGTATTGTGTGGGTATTAATGTGACTTGTAACAGACACATTTACTCTGTAGCGTTAATGGAGCACTGCAAACCATCACTAAAATGGCTGGACTTGGAGGCATTGACCATGATGGGGCCTTACCTCTCCCGTTTAGCACCAGTCGATGTTGACTCCTCTCCTAAAGAAAAGGTTAGTAGTCATTCAAAGTAGATTCAAGAGTCAATGAAACAGAAAAAAGCAAGATTTCAACTTGTTGCATTCTCTTCTAGCTGTGTGAATTTTTCCGCTCAGCCCGGTTCAGAACAACCTTCAGTAAGGTGACCCACGTGAACCCCAGCTTGGGCAAGAAGTTTCTCCAAAAAGTTCAAGAGTGCTTCAGTGGACAGGAAGAGTTTGCAGAGCATGTGGACAAGTGTGTATTCATGTATAAATGTGTTTGTCTATTAGTACATTAAAACTGTGTGGATGAATTAGTTTATATGTCATTTCCCAACAAAACAGAAGATAATGGAAGAACAGACTTCAAGGAGTAAAAGTCTTAACTGATTTGAGAGAGAGAGAGCTTTGTTACAGACACTTACTTATTAGGTGAAAGAATGAAGCTATGTCCACACTAGCATATCTGCCAGGCTACACTCTGGAAAAGCAGTGATTTGAATTTAACACTAATGGCAGCATGTTAACATGCTAATAATGCCAATGCAAACGTTAGCCAGTTAGCTTCAAACATTAATTACAGTTGTTGGTGATGGGAATATAATTAGGTTAAATATTTATTCATTAATATTAATATTACTCAAATTGAAATGTTGGCCTGATGATGGCATGGAAAGTCAAGGGATCGCCAAAGTGTGTAATCACCTTGGTGATGAATTTGTGTACCAAATGTTATGATACTCCCTCCAATAGCTGTCCAGATATTTCACCAAAAGCCACAAATGTCAACCTGTTGGTGGCAGAAGATCAACCAGTAGAGTTCAGTAAGATTTATTGTTTGGGAACCAGAAATAACCTTTACATGATTTCATGACAATCCATTTGATATTTGTTCAGATATTTCAGTCTGGTTAGTAGATTAAAGCAGTGCTGTGATGAGTTGTATAATACAGATTAATGTAACTGGCATTAAAAGGGTTGATTAACCACATTTTGTCTTTGACCCTCCTCAGGCTTGGCACACTGGCTTGTTATTATAACGGTGCTCCAGACTTGACTCCTGATCTCAGCAGGAAACTTCTTTCTCAGACTGCTGACTGCGACAACCCCAGAATCACAAAGGTATACCTCTCTTACCCAGTCTTTCACACCCATGGCCAGGTCTGAAGTAGCAGATAAAATTGAATACTATTTGTCTTTTTATCTCCTCCTGACTCAAGTTGAAGAAGCGCCTTCTGAAGTCTGTTATGTCAAATACCAACGACGCCAGCGGTCTGACACTAAATGAGCTGGGCTCTATGGTTACCTTGTTGTCTCCCAAACAACTGTCCACAATCCCTAGTGCCAATATCCAAGAAGTTCTCAAAACCCTGGGACCCAATGTCCGATGGACAAAGGCCCAACTGCGCACTTTGGTCATGAAACAGCTGGGCAATAAGAAGGTGAGTCGACATAGCTATTACCTTGTTTCTCTCATGCTCTCCCTCTCACTCTATAAATATGGCATTCTGTTTTCTATTAGTGTAAAGAGGTGTCATACAAGGAGCTGATGGCGCTTGGGTCACTTGTCGAAGGCGTGCCAAGATGTATGCTTAAGCATGTTAAAGCACGGGAGATTCTCAGTGATACAGAGGGTCTGAAGAACATCTCCAAGCGAATGAGGAAGGGGCAGTTGAAGGCCATGCTGCAGGGGGTGAGTAAGGAAAGAGAGGAGCAGGAAATAGAGGTTAACATTCAGTGCTTACACAGTATCCTGCAGCACCCAAAGGCTCCTGCCACTTATGCAAGAGTTTTTTGTGTTGTTATTGAATTGAAAAGTAAGCAGAGGAAAAACAAAGCGGAGGTGAAGAGAATGGTTAATTGTGTTATCTGTGATATCTCATGTATGAGATATACACTGTAAACATTTAAGAAGAATTAATTCTCCCCCCCCCCCCCCCCAGCTACGTGAGAATGTGAATCCATCAGAGCTGGTACAGAAGCTGCCTGGCCCTTTGCTTCACAGCATTTCACTTAACAACCTGGACAACGCAAACATCACTTCTTTGGACCAAGTGGAGAATAAAATTTGGAGTCTGCCACAGGTAATCTCTGTTCTGCTGGAATCATTCTCTGAATTAAGCGGCTATATTTGTTATCTCACCGCTTATTGTTTAAATGTTAAAGAGATTTTCAATTAATGTAGTCTGGATCATAGAATCTTCTAGAAATGAATCAATTTATTGTTACCAAAGGTTAATGAGGTGTATTTACTCAAGAACTGGTGTCATGCTTCCCCATTTTCCTTTCCTTAGGCGGCTTTCATAGCAAAGAAGATGAATGATCTGAAGCAACTTAAGTACAGGTAAGGTATACAGCAGTGGCCAAAATACCAGAAATACAATACAATAGCCTACAGTAAATACACCAGGCAATATATATATATATATATATATATATATATATATATATATATATATATATATATATATATATATATATGAATTCTGCCATTGCTTTATATGCTAACATTTAAATATTATTGGAACAGGAGGCTGAGTTCAGTCCTTCAGGGTCTTACCTGTAAGATGATTGACAAAGCTGCTGACCGTGATGTAAAGGACTTGGCTCAGGCCATAGAAGAGACACCACAGTGGCTCTCCAAAGTGCAAGTATGTATACTCATACATACAGTTTACACACACAGTAACCTTTAAATAAATGTTAACATGTGCGCTTCATATATAACAAATTTCAGACAGCTTGTGCAGCCCGAAAGCTTTTTACAACTTTGGAGAAAAAGAGACCCAATTATTTCAAAGCCATTACAGTGGAGGAGCTGGATGAGATTCCCACATCCTTGCTTCTTCACCTGCCGTAAGAAAACGCACTCTCTTCTCTATCTCATTTAACCATGTATTAGAAAGCATTCTTTAATAAAAATAATAAAAGTTCTCCATCTTTCTATCTCCATCATCCTCTATCTCCAAATTACAACAGGCCTTTGATGGTGAACAATTTGACTGACTCTGTGTGTCCTGTCTTCCTCGACAAGATGGAAGAGGCCAACCTGAGCTCATTACCTCTTCGTAGCCCTTCTCGCCCTGCACTCACCCAGAGAGCTCTGCTCTGCCTGACCAAAGTACGCCCAAGGATACATAAAACCGTTAGAGAGCCCTGTATGAAGGCGTCTGCATTGATTATGTTTCTCTACTTATATATTCAGCGTTTTCCTTTAAATTACCTCCTGTCTGTACCTACTGCTCCACACCAGTTAATATACACACTGTGAGTCCAGTGGTTGCATTCATGCAGTGTTTTAATATTTTTCAGGGGACCATTTTATCTAAACTGACCATCGAGGCTGTGTCCAGGCTTGGACCACTCCTGTGTGAGCTTCAGCCTTTCCAACTGCGCCTCATGGCCCCTGACGTTCTTTACTCCAGCCTGCAGGCCATGGCTTCCTGCCTTCACATTCCTCAGCGTCACAGGGCCCCACTAATTCAGCTGGTCAACCAGACTTTTGGGTAGTAAACACTCCCTGTTGATGCTGGAGTTACTGCAGAGGAAAACTGAGAAAACAAGAATCTGATGATTTTTTTTCTCCTTCTGCAGGGATCCATCTGATTGGTCAGCTGAGACTATGGAATCACTTGGTCCCCTTCTACTTTTGGATGATGATGCCATATCTGCTCTTCCCAACAAGGTGTCTATCTTTCCTATGTGTATTTTGTTGTCTTCTCTGAACAGTGATGCAGGTCATGATGTCATATTTGCTTTTCCACATTTTTATCAAGTCAGTTTTATTTATATAGCTGAATCACAAATTTGCCTCAAAGGGCTTCACATCTTCAAAATGACACCATACATACTTAGACCCACTGTTCTTTAAAAACTAACTAAAAATACACAATAAAGAAAGAAAAGAAGGAAATGTCAACAAGAACAACAGAGGCGGTATCCCTCTTCCATGAAACATATCAAGAATATGAATATGAAAAATTGGATATCAGTAAATCATCAGTAAATCACACCTGTGTTTTTCGTGATGTCTTTTTGTTTATTTTTCCTCCTATCTCTGTTAGCCTTGGATGAAGGACGTTCTGTATTTCCTGAAGCCACGTCTGTCCCAAGTTTCAAATGCTCTGAAAAAGAAATTATTTTATCTCATCAGTACATCAAACGGAGCACGTAAAAAGAGAGAAGGTGGGGAGCAGACAGTCTTTTCATGTGAAAACAAATTATTGTTCTGTATATTCCTACTTCTCACCTGCTGGACGTCTCTCTACTTCTGTGTCTATCTCAGCCAACAGTAACAGCAACACTGACAGTAACCCTGACAGTAACAGTAAAAAACCCACTGTTGACGTAATTGAAGAACTGGGAATGAGCAACATCTACTGGACAGCTGATCAGCTGAATGCAATCTCAGTGGAAACCTTCTTTACTACTGTAGAAACACTTGGGTCTGTTTCTGGCTATGATGCGGACCAACTGACTGTGCTGAGTAAAAAGGCAATTGAGGTACAGTGAAGGCGCTGATTCTGGATCTGTTCACTCAGGGAGCTGAGGACAACTCTGGTCCTGTGATAGATAGAAAAGTCAATTTATCATTTTCTCTCTCTTGTTTTAACATATCTGGTAAGTTTTATTCTTCAAGTTCTGTCCAAACTCCAAATGTAAATATAAATCAAAAGGGAAATCATGGATTTTTTAAAGTTGTAATTGCATAAATCAATGTAAAAATCCCACATTTAATGTTCATCACAATTACTTTATCAATGTGGTCACCCCTGGAAGTGTTATTCGTTTGAGTAAGTATTTGTGTGTATTTCTGCAGGCTTTCGGCCCAGTCTCACAGATGAATGAGAGTGCAATCACACAGATGGGATGCATAGCACAGGGCTTCTCCGATTCAGACCTGGAGATGTTCGCCTTCTCAATGGACACTCTGGAGGAAATCGCTCGCTGTAGCTGGAATGAGTCACAGGTTGAGTATAAAAACAGCTCAATATGCAGATGACTGTTATACTCATGATGTTAACTAATCGAGATGATCATTTTCAATAGATGCAGCCAGTGTGGAAGGGCATTGCTAAACATAACAACCTGATAGCGCAGCAGCTGGGAGCTGCAGACATGGTGGCACTGAACCGCTTTATCTGTGGTCTGAACGCCAGCGAGATCCAACAACTAAACATAGACGCCTTTAAGTTTGTGCACGATACAGAACTCTCTTTATTTTGTTTATATCACTTTCTGCATGTTATATTCATAATTATTTTATTTCCAAATAAATTCATTTTTTATATATAGTGAAAAGACTATTTGTTATTTGAGATCATTTAAAAATAATGTTCAAATATAATCAATTAATGAAATTATGCTTAAATAGTTTTATAGTAAATATAATTTCACAAACGAGAGCGAGATTCCAAAGTTTGTGTCTATATAAGATATCTGGGACTATGTAATGAGCTGCAGAGTAAAATGGTGTGTGTGTGTTTCTGTGTGTTTCTGTGTCACAGGGATGCTGTGGGTTCAATGGATGGTATTCAGTGCTCCTTTGAGATTGCACAGAAGTTAAAAAGTCTTGCTGTGTCCGCCTTTGGAGAACCCAGCACCTGGACTGAAGCACAAGTGTCTGATTTGGGCAACATCAATGGTGAGATCATTTCCACTACTCTGTCTTCTTCTGGAGACCAAATCCCATCATAGTATGTCTTCATCTGGAGCAGAAACTAGTTTTAGTTTATGTTTGGTGTTGTTGCTCATCAGCAGCATTGTAAGAAAATACTGACGTACTGTGTCTGTGTCCCTAAGCTGGGTTAAATGCAGCAGAGCTGGCTTCTTTGGATCCATCTGTCTTCTCGTTTCTCAGGAAGACCTGCATCACGCTCATTCCTCCACGAAACTTTGCTGTGAGTAACTTTCTCAGAAAATGTTATTTAATTTCTCTTTTCATCTCTGCTGTGAGCCAAATTTGGGTGACCTCTTACCTCAGTGCCATCTTCTTTTTTTCCCCGTCAGGCACTCTCTGTAGCACAATTGGACGCTCTTGGACCTGACAATGCTGCCATGGTAACCAGTGAACAGCGAGCTGCACTAAATGGCAAACAGTTGGCTTCCCTTGAGAGAGCTTTGACCGGGACCCGTGGCCAAACAGAAGACACTGGGTCAGGTAAGGAAACACATCTACATGGTGGTAAATCAACAAATGTTTTCGTTTTTAAATATTGTGTTGATATTATTAAATAGAGTATTATAATATCATACTGTTAACATATTGATAGCTCTGTTTTACATTTGCAACCAATAATATTTTACCTCATTTTACCTGCCATAACCGCTGCCATGGGAGCCTGATTTCAATAACACTCCAACACTAAATATTCACAATTAAATAAGCAAATAATGTGGCAAAATGTTGATGTTATTTTCAGTGTGAGCAACTTTACAAATGGCGCTCCATATAAAGGAATGATAATGTTGCTCCATTATTTCAGCTTTCAGGAACTTTAAGACTTAAAATTAAAAAATTAGCCACTGTGTGGGTGTGATTAGATTGACAATGGTATTGCAGCATAAACAAACAACAAACAAAACAAGAATTATTTGAATAAAAATTTGTATTCAAATAATTCTGATAAAGTACGACATCACCTTTTTCCAACTGAGCCTTGCACACTTCAAAAATCATGTAATAACCAAACTAACTTACAAAACCTAACTTTGGCAGAACGTTGTATGATCCTGACCCCAGGACCCTACTAATAGTAAGAAAACGATGAAGGTTTTTTGTTGTCTTTAAAGGATCTCAGGAAGGTAATCTTTACATTCAGTGTTTATATGACTCTGATGTCACTCTCTCATCCAGGAGCTCCATCGCTGACTGTCGAGGGGATCTCGGCCTTCATGAAGCCTCTTCTCTTTCTTTTCACGGGTTTCCTGCTGCTGTGAGAACAGAGCCGCCACATACACCTGCCAAACCTGCAGGAGCTTTAGCTAACCAAACATATGCAGCCTCATTTCATTATATACATTATATATTACATATAGAGCAACTGTGAGCACTTATTCATCCAAGTTTATCTTGTTTGTGATGACATGCTGTGAGGACATGTTTCTCATAGACTGACTGTCTGAGATTTTAAATGTATTTTATTTAAATTATGATATTTATGTGTGAGCATAGAAGTGTGGATATTTTGCATAATATAATTACATGACTGAATTACAGGTAAAATGTTGTAGGATTTATTTGCAATCAATGTAACATCTGTTAATTTTTATATATTCTATGTCTATATATTTCTAAGAAAGTATATTTTAATAGAATGAGGAGGAGTATTTAATGTCTGTTACTCTGATGTCTGATGTGCTCATAATTTAGATATTTGCCACTGTACTGACAAATGGAAAATTACAAATAATTAAATGCAATAAAAATAATAAATGTACTAACTCACTTATTTAGACGTCACATCACTGTTAAAATGGAGGATGAAACAAGTTATAAAGAAGACATCAATTCAACTGATAATGTGCCAGATTTTATTAATCTTTTTTTAATAAATGTTTGGTTAGAAATGATCTTGTCAATGCAAAAACATAAAAATAGAGCGATGTGTGTTAAAGCATTGGATAATATCCTGAGAAAGTAAACACAATCACACACAGGTCATAGACAACTACAGCACATAAAAAGAAATGTATTTCTTCTTCTTTTTTTTTTAAACACAGTGGACATTAGCTCAGTCTATGGATCCTGCGGTCAGAGATATTCCAGCCAGCCCAAAACCAGACAGCCATGAACAGCTGAAAATGATGCGAGTTGACATAAAAAAAAGAAAAAAAAATCAAATAACGACACAGCACTCAAAACTGAATACAATACATCCGATTACATCCAGTTATGCAGAATAATCTTAATTTTAAGATGTAGCAGTGCCAAAGACTAAAGAAAAATACAATACATACTGATCTTTTGTTTACAGTAATCTCATGAAACAGGATTTAGACAAACATAGGTCCCCATACCAAAAGCCCAAAATACATTATTTTACTTCCTCACATAGAAGGAATTAATCAGTTATTCTGATGCAAATGCAGCACATTACACTTAAAAAGAGTTAAACCTTCATTTCAATGGTTTTGAAAGTTCTACCCCGATAACTACAAATTGTGTCGACTTCAGATCATTGCTGACCATTTATCACAACACACTATATTTTTTCAGGTTGACTTCTTTTTTTCAGAAAGCTATCTGTTTATTTCAGTCAAGTATGAATAGAAACCTGAAGAAATATCAAACTTGCTGAGACAATTTCTCAAAAGCAGTTATTGATTGCTCTTATTGGGCAGCGAAAAGATCCCAGTGATTTCAGTGTTAGTGAAGGGGGAACAAAACCCACAGTACTGTTACGATCAATATCCTCCATTAGTTTAGAAGATCAGCTGAAGCTTGTTTGGAGTTTGAGTTGGACAAATTAAGTGGGTATCTTACACAAATCACATATTTTTAGTACAAAATTCCCTCTTTACCATCCTCCCACTTCAGCACAGCTTTGACGGCTTACATATCTCAAGCAAACTTCAAGTCTTTGTAAATAAATGTTCATATATACACACACACACACACACTAAAATGTATATTTGCCAATGGCTGCCTTTAAAGTTATAAATCAAACTAAAATGTTATTGTATATTTTGAATAATGGCTGGAAATAAGTTAGAAGTACACATACTTGATAGCCACTGAACTAAGACACTCTATCCCCTGCAATCATTCTCTAAAGATATACTTAAAAAAGGACTTTGCAAAGTGAATAACTCCTGGGTTGGCATTCAAGAGTCTCAGTAGGATGAAATATTGAAATCAAAACCGTCACATTCCATCGCTGTCTATCAACATTCATTGAAAAAACCGTCATAATCACAGTAAAATCCAGTACTAACATTCACAGTTCTCTACTGGCACATTAATGTGTGAATGTGGTCACAGCGGTGAACTAGTCAGACTAACTGCCCGCTGCCTGGGAAGTAACTGTAATCTCATTAGTATCGTTACTGAACACAGAAACGCTGCATTAGATCCTGAGTGTCACAAGTAGAAGGTTGAGGCTTGTCTCGACCAGTGAGAATTAGATTTGATTGTTTTACAATCTATTAACATAGAAATTTGATTCTAGTAATCTTTGGTTAAATTAGTGCATCAGTGTGCTGACCTACAGTAGTCAGGGATAAATAAGGCACGTTTTCATCATCTACTGACTCTACCCCTCCCCTCACATCTAGCATCTTAGGTAGTTTTTCCTGCATTCCTTGCACTGATAAAAGCCATACCATGAGTTCTGAAGTGTGTATTCAGATCTGCTGACTTTTCAAAATGTTTGCCACACACCTTGCAGGCCAGTGTGGCCTCCTCTTCCTTCCCCTGAGCCATGGATAGCTGAGAGGAGGGCGATGCTGGTGCAAAACCATCCAGAGAACTCCTGTCATCAGGGTTCTTGCTGTTAAGAGGGGAACCAGCCAGGCTCGCACTGGCTTGCTGGTTGTCAGTGTCTCTCACTTTGTGCATGATGAAGCGATGGCGTGACAGGGAGGAGATGGATGTGAAGCAGGCGCCACACTGCAGACACTGCTGGTCGCTGGCCTCTGGTGCCCCTCGCCGGTGCTGGACGATGTGTTCCAGGAACATGGCCTGGCCCTCGGTGGTGAAACCGCAGGGGGCACAGCGGAACCCCGACTCAGGGAGAGGGTACGGTGCAGGTGCGGAGGAGGAGCGTAGCTTTTTCACTGGACTCACGCCATCTGTGGATTCTTCATCCTGCTCCATCTTCACAGCTCCTCTCCGTCTGCGGCGGGTCCCTAAACTGCTGTCCTGTTCTGAGGAGCTCTCTGCCTCATCTCCGCCTCCCTGAGACAAAAATTCAATTCAAGACAACTGCTGTTACCATACTGGCCAGAATATAAAATGATATTTTTATTCTGGAAGATACTGTATGTTTGAAAGTCTGGGTCTTCTTTATTTTATAGTCGTTTTTCCTTAGTGACTTCTAGAAAGATACACGAAGCGAGTAGCTCACCATCAATGTGTCCTGTTTCACAGTGTCTGTACTGTGTCTGAGCTGAACATGCCTCTCCAAGAGCGCTCTGCTGCTGAATGTTTTCTTACTGTCAGTACAGAACCTAGACACACACACACACACACACACACACACACACACACACACACACACACACACACACACACACACACACACACACACACACACACACAGTATGAATATCTGATTTAAGTGTGTATCATCCAGGCCAGAATGTTATCTATTTTGATATTTAAAATAAAGTTGCATCTTTAAATGAGACAAATTCTGTCAAGTGCAGTGATATTCTGCTACCCTTTACTGGTGTGATGATGCGTTTCTATTAGATTCTTATCAATAAATTTAGCACACCAGTTTTATCTACTGACTACAAGGATTATTTTTTACCATGCACCACATATTTATATCAATGTCTGCAGGAGTTAAACTTCAGTCAACTTCACAATTAGTTGTATTCCTTGAGGGTTTCCAACAACAACCCTGTAGATCAAGGTTTCATCCAATCGGAAAATATGTGGGACACTTACTGGCAGCGGAAGGAACGACTCATGACTTTGTGTTTGTCTCTGATGTGACGTCTCATACTGGAGGTGGTGGTGAAGGAGCTCTCACATTTGTTGCAAGGAAACTTCTTCAGTATCTACACAAACACATCCATGTATGTGACTGTATCGAAAAAAAACTGAACTTACTGGAATTACAGATCTTAAAAAGAGTAAAACTTCCAAACCTTGTTATGCTGTTTTGCCATATGGGCAATGAATTCTTCCCGGTCTGTGTAGCGAGCGTGGCAAGGCACACACTTCCACCCTGAGGGGGTCTTTATCCTATCTGTCTTCACTTTCTCCTCTTTATCTTGATCAGTCAGTTCTTCCCCATCTGAGCTCTCCAACTTCGCTGAAGGACGTGAACGAGAGGAAGTGGCTGGGGTTGAAGGCAACTCTTGTTTGGATGTGGGAGTCTTGTGGGACTAAGAAACAGAAACAACACGGAGAAAACAAGTGAAATCATAGGCTGAGATTGTTTCTTATCTAAACACTAACTGAACTATATTAGATCATCTAGATATACCTTGAAATGGTCCATTAGGGAATTCCTCTGAGAAAACAGCTTAGTGCACTCAGGGCATTTGAACACTTGCACCTTTTGATTGGTTAAATGAGTGTCAAAGTGGAGGTACAGCAGGGGCTTGTGTGTAAAAACTGTGTCGCACATGACACATTTATAGATCAAGCTGTAAGATAAAAAAAACATTGTAAGAGAGACATTTATTTTATTGTCAGCTTCAATTCTGTGAGTGTTTGGGTGTATGCAGTACATGGCCTGTCCTTCAGTGAGCGTTGGATGTTGGGCAGTGATGTGGTTCTGTATGCTGGGGGCAGATTTGAAAGCCATGGGACAGTTGGGGCACTTGTGGAACATATCACAATGAGACTGCTGGATGTGAGACTTCACTGAGTTCAGCCCTCCAAACACCACCTGGCAACTGGAACATCTGCAAAGACAGAAGGAATTATGTTAAAACTTAAATATAGTTTCTGAGGATAGAAAAACAACAGTATATTTTTTTTGTCTAATTGAACAACCACATAGAGATATCGCACCTGTACCCGATGCGGCGTGCAAAGTGCAAACAAGTTTCATCCAGATGTGTTTGAAAGAGCGCCTGCTTGGCCGTGCCACCGCACTCTGGGCAGACGTGCGGTTGGCAGCTTTGGTGGATGCGTTGGTGAGCTGCTGCACTGCAGCTGTTGGGCAGGAGCATTGGTGGAGAACATTCTGTGCACGACTGAAGAATAGCAGAGGAAGAAAAGTCAGAGATCATTTAGCACACACACACACACGCACACACACATACACACACAGAGGACTCACAGTGGTATGTGCTGCTTTGATTTCTTGGAAATGCTGGGCCACCTCTTCTTTACTGCTGAACTGAGTCTGACACTCAGGACATTTATTACTGATGTACTGCACGGTGTCTGCTTTCTTAGGTTTGTTAGGTATTGCTTGATGAGGCTGGGCTACTGAGATTGGGGTGGCCTGGCCTAATAAGGAAGATGATGATGCTGGAGAAAGCACACCTGAAGAAAAGCAGAAATGAAAGAGAGAGAGAGAGCTGCATCAAGGAGGAATATACAATCGCACAAGAACCACATCCACATAAATAAATAAATAAATAAACAAACAAAGAGACAGAAACAACTTTCACTAACCATTTTGCGTTGGCTCCTGATGGACAATCATCTGCTCCACAGGTACGGGTTTCATGACCAGGTGTGAACACTGCATGATCAGACCTCTCTCCTTGTGCTCTCTGGCGTGTAAAAGCAGGCTACACTTGTTGAAGAAGACCAAGCGCTTGGCACAGTGATTACAAGTCACTTCAATCCTCAACGAGCGCCGATCATAGTGCCGCGCCAAACTCTGCTCTAGGGCAAAGGCATCGCCACACTCCAAACAGCGGTAACCCTGCAGAGGAGCAAACATTCATCCTCTCAAATATGGATGCATGAAACTGAAAAATTATGCTATGAGATGATGATGGACCTGCCTGGTGGAAACATTATCCTCTTTGGAAGAACAAATATATACTTGTACACACACACTTCCTGTTCCTTCATAATATTTATGTTCACATGAATGAAAAGCTTTCTCACCTGTGCAGGCAGAGGAAGGCCCCACTCTGCAGGAGGAGGAGAGCTCAGATCTGGTTTATAACTGGGCAGCAGATTCTTGTTGTTAAGGATTTTGTTGAAGGCTTCTACCAGGTTGGTCTGACTCTTGGATATGATCGCCCCGGTGCTGTTGACAATGGAGGCAGGTCTGCTGCTACCTTGAGAAGGGAGTAGAGCGGCAGGTGAAGGCAGTGTCACCCCGCTCTTGAAAGCTTTCTGACCAATGTTCCGCAGATTGATCCCGCCTTGGCTGACTCTGGCAGATGAGACAGTGATGGAGGGCAGGGCTGCGGTTTTGGTGATGTTGACAGCTGTGGGGGAAACTTTAGGCTTAATGGTCACGGCGGGTTTGTCTTTGACTGTACCGACACCTTCTAGGGTTGCAGGGCATGCATCCTGAAGAACTGCCATTGCAAGAGACTGCTGTGATACCTCCTTCCTGGATCTTGTGTTATGGCCTTCTGATGAAGGTTTTGAACCCCTAGAAGTGGCTCTTACATTTCTTTTAGGTCCCACACCAGTCACAGTCCTTGTGTAGTTCCCTGAAGGCATTTTGATTTTAACTTTGAGGGGGCCCAACGGAGATGAAACTGTCTGTGAAGAACTAGCAGACACAGGATCCTCAGATGACGTGCCATTACCACATTTCTCGTTGTTTTCCACATCTCCAGCCAACTTTTCGGTCTGCTCCTTAGTGTCATCTGTCCTGTCCTCTTGGCTGGGCTCAGTTTCCATGTGCTCCTCTTGATGATTGAAGGCCATATGGTTCTTCGCTAGACCTGGTGTTGGGGTTGAATCAGGGCTGCTACTGCTTCTCTGGAATACAAGACCCGTCTCACTCGGTGGCGGGCTCTCTGGCGAGTCCCTCTCATCAATCACATGCTCTGGGTATTTCTCCCCTTGGACTGATGCAGAGCCCAGATTGACAGGTGGAAGGCTGTCCTGGGGGCTGTGTGGCTGAGGAGCTGTGGAGGGAGAGGTGGGGGTGGTAGGTCGCCCCCCCTGTGCAAGTTGGACTTTAGGTTTAACCAATGCTAGAGAGGAGGAGAGAGGAGGAGGAAGAGAACGGTGACATGAAGTGGTTTCAGAGGACCCAAGCAGCTCAGACTGAAGTTTTGCTCTGTGTTTAAATTTTGGAGGTGAGGGCATTACAAATTCTGGGCTCTCCTGGATCACCAGTGGACTTCCCAAGTCTGGTTCTGAGTCATCTTCATCAGAGTGTGTGCCACGCTCAATTCCAACTTTAATATTCCCATTTTGGGGTAAAGGGGAGGGCGGCGAACTGTCATGCGGACATGTTTCCTCTGTCTGACGGGCGAGAGGAGGAAGGTGAGGGCTCAAAGAATGCGGGGAGGGAGGAGGTGAGGATTTGGGACTGGTGCCAGTCGAAGACTCAGGAAATAGATGGCTCTTCAAACTGCTCATGACATCAGTCGTGTGCTGCACTAATCCAGCTCCTTTATCACATCCTTCTTCGTTATCACTCAGTGATGGTGAATGTCGGGGCCACGGCTCTGCGTCTGACTGTCCCTGATCACTGGCGGCAGATCCCTCGAAGCCATTGGCAATCTGGGGCTCCACGGTGGCTTCAGCAAGGGGTCTGGTACCCACCTGTGAGGTGACATCACTCAACTTGACTTGAATCTCAGAGTCTGAACTACTGTTTGAATGACTGTCTGTTTTGTCATCATCCCTGACAGAGCTCTCCTCCTCTTCACAGGACTCAGACCGTACTTTGTTCTTCACAATAACGCTGACCACAGGCGGCTCACTTTGGCAGGAGAGCAGAGGAAAGCACGGTGGGGACCTCGTCTCCCTTTCCTCTGTATTAGTCACCACCTCATCTCGTTCCTCCTCTGGACTTGACTGGATGGCCTCTTTAGCATCAATGTCAGGGATGTCAAAAGCTGCCAGCAAATCATCAAAGTCGGGGGTCTTCATGTCCCCCATGTCCAGCACAAGGCTCAATACCTACCAAGACAACACAAGAGGCAGAATTATTCACACACACTGAGCTTTGCTACTAAACTTTTACTTAATCACAGACATGAAAATGTGACAGCAGGTACCGCAAGAAAATTCGTCTGAGTTTGGACAAAGTAAGATGTGCTGTTATCCTGCTCCAGACTTTACTGAAGATAAACACATAGCTCTAGAAACCCAGTTAGATAAAGTTGGTATTTAGTAAGTCACACGGAGCTGTCATGTTACAACAGGTGGCTAAAAGCTACTTAGCACGTAGCGGCTAGCTGGCCTTGCTAACGTCAACCTGACAACTTTCCTCCAGAAGTCAAAAGCTGTTTTATCAGTTTAATACTCAGCTAATATGATCTCGATATATAGATTTGAATGCACGTTATGTTTCCTGCATTCGAGGCTGACTCCTGTATTTAGTTTTAGTTACCTGCTGTTAAGTTCGCGAAGTTGTGGTTCCTGACTTTCCTCTCTGACGCATAAGTTCTGCGTCACGAAGGTGCGACGGAGATTTTCCTCCCAAAATGTTTCAGTTTATTTAAAAAAGATGATTTAACTAACTAAGCAAAACTTATAAAACATAACTTAGCTAATATTACCAACTAAATATTTCCTGTCACAAATTATACTTCCTATTGCTTCCACACTTTTCCATCTCGTCTTAAATGTAAAATGTCTTTTCACTTGTTACAGTAACTCAAATGTTTTTTATCCATCTGAGTATTTTACAAACTATGCAAAGCAAAAACCTACGTAAGTTGTAGAAATTCAGTGCATAGGTATATTTACTCAAGTACTGCTCTTATAAATATTTTAAGATAATTTTACTTTACTTGAGTATTGCTATTTTAATGCTTTCACTTTTAAATGACAGATAATTACTTTTAAGATTAAGATTTTACATCAAAATGCATGATAGGCCTGTAACCCCTTTAATTGTAATCTTTCAGTTGTCAATGAGTTGTTAGAAGCTCCACTAAAGAGAGATTTATTTATTTATTTTTATCTTGACGTTCAGACTGGTTTAATTTAAATAACTGTTTCACATCAAAAACCACAAGAGTATGCAATATTTCAAACCATTTCGTCTTTCATACTGCGTTAACCAAAATCATTTTGTGACCCTTTGGATTGGGCCTGACCCCCAGGTTGACTCAACTAATAAACTGTAATGACTAATAACGGAATTTATTATGTAATTGACCTACATACTTATATAAATCATGTTTACATATATTTCTAAGTTACATGACTGATTACGCTGATGATATATATATATATACACACACACACACATGTATATATATATATATATATATATATATATATATATACCTATATATAACATAACCCTATTATATAAGAGTATGGTTTCTGTGTGCAGTTGTCAGTATCTTGCCTATGATTAGTGTTGTTTTCAATAAGGGGCATTAACAAAAAAAATCCCTCCATTTTAAAATGCAAGTATCAGTTTGAACTGGACAATGAATATGTAATACCAGTGAATGTGTGCAAATTTAAATGCAATAGCTGATGTTTTGGAGATAAGTATGTAAAAACTGTTGCAGCTGTCACAAATGTAAATAAATGTCATCAAAAGAAGTTACCACTTTGTATTCTGTAAATTTATTGTGGATTAAAATCTGTCTGTCCTACTGAGTAGTTATATTACAAAAGATTCAAAAGTAAGCATATCTGCTTGGCACAAAAGAAGATGAAAACAAAATACTCCCAAAAATCAGAAGATGACTTTTACCGAAATTTTAAAAATGGTCAAAGTTTGTTTACAGTCTGCACAGCTACATAAACAAGATGATGAAACAAGAGATGAACTAAACAATTCATGTACTGAGGAAAGTAGTAATGTTACTATGAATAACACATGCAGTGCAATTCTCAGGTGTTTTTATTTAACATATATCAATTTTCTCTTTTTGGATGTTCATTTCTTTTTCTCCTCATCCTTCTTGGTGTCAGGTTTAGAGCCCGTCTGGGAAGCCAGAGAGCCCATGGCGTTACGGATGGCTTCGTTGTTGGGGTCGACTCCAGGAAGGTTTTCCAGGACACTCTGAAGGAATTCTGGATCCTGCATAACATCGTAGTCCTCTTCATCCTGCACAAAGATAATGACATGTTGCAACTAATCTTCATAGAGTACTTTTAAATCTGATGAAGAAATAGATCCATTGAAGGCAAGTGCTTACCTTAACCTCACTGGAGTCCACGTCAGCTCCAGTGTCCATGTCCTCAGCACCAAACTCTATAGGAAAAATGGAAAGGAGATGCTGTTTGAGCAGGAAAATTGGGGTTGACAGATAATCGTTGCCATTTTAAACCTGAGCTATATGTTCTTGGGCGGACTGCTGCACACACGTAACAGTGAGATCCACATAATTATCTATTGCCTGAGGATTACGAGTGTTGCAGGAAGAGGTTTGTATTGAGTGACAAAAACAAACAGCTGTGAATCCACCAATTTCAGCATAATCATGATCCAAGTCAGCAGATATATTTTCACACTACTAAAATCACTTTGTTGCATGATAAAATGTCAGATATGACATATAAGTTTCAGTATTAGTTTGTGGCTTTTCCAGATTCAAGAATACACACAATGTGAGTGAAACACAATCCGAACTACAGCCACCAAAAAATGTAGGCTTCCTCTGACACTGAATGCAGCAGATAAGCCAGGTCTTGCTCAAAATGACCAAATGATGTCTGGTATGTGCTTTTTAATGTTGATGTGATGTATACTGAATCTCCCTTTGTTTTATAGGCTATAAATTCTCTGGGAAGTGAAATTCCGAAAATTTAAAATAGGCATCAGTGTTTAACCTGCTCCTGATCCCTGCATGGACATCTGCAGAGCATAGGCGATCTGTTCATCCTCTGTCATGCGGCTGATGTCTGGTAAAGCAGGTGTGGCTGAGTCTGTGTGGGGAACAGACATCTTCAACAGGGCATCTTCGGACTCTACAACAGAAAGACAGAAACACATGTCACATAAGTGGAAACACTCTTTGAGCAGTTTAAAAACCTGTCTCTCACACTGAGAAAAAAAGGAAGATATTGACAACTAAGTAAGCAAAATAAAGTTAGTAGGCATTCCTCTTACCATCTGCAGCAGGGGAAGAAATGCCAGCTTCTGCAGCTGAGGCAACAGCAGCTCTGCGAGTTTCATCCTCCTGTCGTTGCCTCTGCTCCTCCATAGACACCCGCAGAGCCTAGAGAGAGGTGAGGAGAGGCAGAAAACAGGCAAGGAATCTATTAAGTGTGGGCTCTGTACATGTTATCCTTAAACACTATTTCATTTATTTCATCTGTTTAGAAAAAAAACAACTTTGAATCAAAATGACACATCTACATTACTCTAAATACTGACAGGTAACCTCACACCACAGAAATACACAAATGTAGTATAGAAGGTATGTTTTAAGAGAACAGCAGCACTGAGATTAATAATTCAGAGAATTTTAGAGGCAAAAGATGAGAAAAATGTAGTCTCTAAAGAACTATAGAGGCGCTTTTCTCCTGCTCTCTTACCAAGGCCAGCTCTGGGTCTGCACTCGGATCCACTCCAAATTCAAAGTCACTGGCACCCAGGCCTAACACTGCACCTCCCTCTCCAGCCAGGATGGGTGAGGACAGCAGGGCATCAGCCAGGCTGGGACCTGGAGGCACTGTGACAAGATGGGAGCCTACTCCCTCTTTGCCATTCAGTGTGTTGATGAAGGCTGTCAGCTTCTCTGTGTTCATCTCCTTTGATAAAAAAAAATAGAGTGAGCACATGGAGCAGACAACACAGAGGAGCAAACCACCAATGATAATGATTGTGTGTATATGTATGTGTTTGTGTGTGTGTAGCATTGTGGGCAAAAAGTACCTCCTCTCCAAAGTTAATAATATCCACGTTGACTTTTTCTTTTTTCAGACGCTTTGCCATTTTGACAAGCTACGGAGAAGACAAAATAAACACAGACATTACATGTTTTATTAGAAGCCTGACAGATAAATGGGTGAATTGTTGCTATGAGCCAATATAACTTTTTCAACTGATGAACAGGGATCTGATTCATGAAGAAGTATGACTAATGTCGCTTTTCCACTACACAGCCCCAGCACGACTCGCCTCGACTCGGTTTTTTTTGCGTTTCCACTAGGGAAAGTACCTGGTACCTGGTACTTTTTTAGTACCTGCTCTGGTGAGGTTCCAAGCGAGCCAAGCCGATACTAAATGTGACGTCAACAGACTGCCGGCCACTGATTGGTCAGAAGAGTTGACGCTGGAAGAGTCATGAGCCATCCCACATAAGAATCAAACCTGGCATTTTTAAATACCGGCAACAGCGTTATAGCTATACAGCTCTATTTTCTTGCTTTGTGTGTGACAAAAAGCCACATACAGCAGCAACACCACTGCCTCAATGTCCTCCATTGTTTATGTGTTTTGTGTCGCGTATAAAACGAAGTCACGGCAGTTTCGCGGAGCCGTGCTATGACGACCCCGTCAACGTTGAGTAGGTAGTTTTTTGTAATGGAAAAGGTCTGTTCTGGAACCGTACCGAGTCGAGGCAAGTCGTGCTTGAACTGTGTAGTGGAAAAGCGCCAGAAGTAAGCTAGGTGACACGCAAGTAAACCTGGAGCAGCATTTTCCCAGCGTGAAATAAAATAAAAAATGCAACTTTTTTAAACAGTGTTTCCACTATCAGCCACATTCAGTCATTCAGAGCAGGCCACAAACTACCACTGAACACTTTTCCAATGAGATTTTAAATCAGAATCAGTATTGGCAGAGAAAAGGTTGGATCAGTGTATCCCTACATTCTTTATATGAGTCCATGTTCCCATTTTGAAGTTTTACAAAGCAATGTTACCCAGATAACTTTAACTTCTTAAAAGATATTGACTGTTTAAAGTTGAGTTTCTCAATTCTCTAGATAACACAGGGACAAGGATCGGGTTAGTTAGCATTTCAGTCAATTATTTACATGACATACTGTGAACAATAATGAGTCCTTCTTCTAAATATTATTATATATACACATGACAGTGTTGACAGAGGATTTAATCTAACTATTTATCATAATTAAAGTTCAAGGTGTGATGAGCAGCACACTTTTTGAAAAGACACCAACCTAAACTAAATTTTTAAAGTTGGATCTGGATATGATCATAGGTATGTAAAGGGCCGTCCATACTAAGAACTATAACTATAACAATAACTATAACTTTAAACATAATGATATGAGCATCCACACTTATGAACTATAACTTCAAGCATGCGTTGCACACTCCAGCTGTGTCTGCAGCTAATGAAAATAGATAGACTACTGATGACCCGTTACGGCTGTATGTTGTACAGAAAAATTAGTGTGATGTTTCAGTATTTACAGACCAAACTGAAGTTGAAGCACATTGTGCAAAAGCATGACTCGGGGGTGTAGTAGTCTATTTGCACACAGTGACAGCTCTGATAAAGAGTTTTTGGGACTTGAGTAAGCACACCGGTACACACTGTATTAAATATGTAAAGTTACTGTGTTCTTTTAAAAGGTTTAACTGAAACTCAGCCTAACACGAACCCAGTCTGACTTAATATACCGGTTATTACCGGACCATTAACCATTAACCTGACAGACTGTTTCAGGTGTAATATTGGTGTGTTGATTGTGTTTCAAATGAAAGTAAATTGAGAAACTTTTGTAGTATAAACATATGTGTTTATGAATGAATAACTACTGGTGCATTCAAATCAACCAGTCTTTAATAGAAAAGTGTTTTTTCCAGCATGACACCCCCCAAAATGGACTGCATCTTATACACCGGTGCGACTTGTTTTTTACGGTAAGGTACAAATCAATTATTTGCTGGGTAATACACTTCAACAAATGACAAACAAAACATTGACTTATGTCTGAACGTAGCTCACCTCTTTTTCATTGTCCTCCACTGGGCTGCCAACAAATGCAATTATGCGCATCTTGTGGTTTTTGCCCTGTCTGTGTTTCAGTGCCAACTACAGAGGAGAGAAACAGAACAAATGAAAAAAAAGAAACATATGAACACACATGACATTTTGACATGTCATAACAGGAAAATCACAGGTGTTACCAATATCATCAATGATGGCCACATTACATTTATGTAAGCCTATTCCACTTGTACATGTTGGCTCACTGGAGTGGCTTACTGGGAGTGAGACATTGTTAGTTACACTACAGTGACAAGTAAAAATGTCTGCTGTGAAAAAGGAGTACAGCTCCTAATAATTGTGAATCCTTCTTTTCAAATTTCAAACCACCAGCCCTCTTTTAATACTGTACTGTGAGAGAAGGGAAGCGGTCACAGCTAGATTAAACCTAATGCTGTTTAGTTTATTATGGATAAATACTTATTTAAACTTACAGCAGTAACTTTTATTGACCTCTTTATGTGCTCTAGTGCCCTTAAAATTCTCTTCACACACCAAAAGTCTATCGGTGTCCTACAGGAGGAACAGGAGAACACTGTGTAAACTAATTCATAAACTTACATGTGCCACCCTGATGCCGGTGCAGAAGCTGATGTTTCCACTAGGCTGTACAGCATGGAGCTTGGACAATATCCTCCCTGTGTCTGGAGTCAGTGTTGTCAGCACCTCGCAGTTGCTGCACAAGTACATAACACATGTGTTACTATTGCATCGTATCTTAAATGTTAGTACACTAATTAAAATGCCCTGCTTCTTACTTTGCCATGGTGATGAGGCCCACATTGTTTTCTGGGTTGCTGCGGGTCTTGGAATGACAAACAATATTAACTGCGTCCTGCTGAGCCTGCAGCCTGGTGGGCAGAAAGTCTCCATTGCGCATGTACTCACTGTTGTCCACACTAAGAAAAAAACAATAGGACTGTTAACAATTACTAGTGATGGAAAAAATGTACAATACACAATTTAGCTACATCTCAGTATCGACAGGTAGGCCATAACCAATATTTAGTTTTATTAAGTGTTATTGCTGAAACAATTAGTCAAATAATCTGAACAGAAAATGAATAACCAGATTTCTTTTTAAACGATTCATGGTTTAACTCAATTATCAAGCAGAGATATATAAACTATTTGTGGAACCACCCTCTCAAATGAGATTACCTTTCCCTGAGTTATATTCATTATAATAAACATTTTGTGGTTTTGGACTTTTGATCAGACAAAATAAGCAATTTACAAAGTCATACTGGGAATATGTGAAGGCAGTTTTCTAACATTTAACACACGAAATAGATGAAATAATGCACATATTAATGGATAGTGTCACTCTTCAGTCGTAGCCCTGATACAATGATCTGATGGTTTGTAGTAGAAACGTCCAGCAACACACGTCTCTCTGCGTAATGCAATATTGTGATCTTTAAGTAAGAAATGAGCAAAAATAAATCCAAATCAATAACATCTGTTTACTTTGATGATGCCAGTAACATTTGGTGCGTTATCTAGCTCAATGCTAACAAGTTAAACGAAGCTAGTTTTAGTCGACGTGAGGCACAACTCAGGACTTAGAGGTTCACTTCCTTAAACGTCGTTTACTAAAACTACGCTGATCATCGTTATTGAAGATATAAAATGTTTAGAGACAATAACCTGACTAAAATCTCTTAGCCAGCTAAGCTAATGCTAACGTTTGGCTGTGTACAGTGACTCAGGGAAAAGCAAAACAAGTCGCTTTAAAGCTGCACTCATGCTTCACACAAACTACGTCAAAATGCGTATATTAATTTATCATGAGATAGATGTTTGTGGCACAAAATTGGCATTTAAAATGTTCATTTTAAACATATTTGCGTTTCCTTACCAGACCATAGTACTTTCAAGCCCCATCTTGAAGTCTGTCGGTTTTTACGTCATCGCGATAGCTTATGGGTAATGTAGTTTTCTTTCACAAATTCTTCTTCTAATGAACTTCATTTAGATTCAACATTTAACGTTTAATATTTAGATTTAGATTTAACATGTAACATTTAGATTTAACATTTAACATTTAGATTGACACTGAAAAGAACTGTACACATTGTTATGAAGGGGATTCATATTTCTTAAATACTTAAATGTCATAGTACATTAATGAATTAATGATGAAACATTGTGGGATACAAATAGCTCCAAAAATGGTTGTTGAATAAAAATAAAGTAGGCCTACCCCTCCACCTAAAATTGTTCATCTTGTTACTACAGTTAAATATTTGAAATTCGCTGTGCAGAATGATGTATGTGCAGAGTTTATCTCCAGAAGGATGTTTTCACATTCATCTGCTGAAAGTGGAACGTTTTTTTCTGAATTCATTGAAAATATAGTTTTAAGATGTAGGCCTACAAGCATAATTTATGAAATCACAAATGGTTTTGAAGCCAATCCTGGTTCAATATTCAATTTACACTTTTCAGGGAAGTAGTAGACATCTTGTGTCCAGACATTAAACTTCTGATATGAAATATATTTGTATACTCATTTTAACAAGATATTTTGTGGAAAAACCATACCAGACACAAATTATTATTTAAAATACAGTACTTTTACATCTTGAAACACAATCTTAACTTCTGTTTTTAATGCTCTGTGGTCCATCAGATTGTGCTTTGAACCAGTGGTGTCACAAGAAAATGGGTGAAAATGGATAAGAGGATGTTTGCATGGAGTCCCAGTCCAGCCACTACTGCAGAGACAAAGGGGAGCTTGATTAGTTAACTCACCCAGCTGAGCTAAATCAACTCACCTGCCGCTGCACCTGCTGTGCCAGCTCTGCCCAGTACATATAAAAGCAGGTCCAACAAGCTGAGAATATCCAGGTCATCCAAAGCTGACAAAGAGCAAGGTAAGAAACTATTCATCCAGTTTCAAATCATTTGATGTTTTTATAAAAACAGTTTTTTTTAGTCTGTGTAAACCTGCATGTTTCCCAGCTATGATGACTGAAAGAAGTACATAACTCCTGTGAGTCACTTCTTTAAATTTCAGATGGAGAAACTCTTGCTTGTGACCCTGTTTGCATCTTGTTATGCAACACTCAAAGGTAAGCATAAGTCAACTTTTTTGTTCAGTTTAAAATCTTCCAGAAGACAAATTGTTTATGGAGGGAAAAATGGTGGCATTTAAATATAATTGAATAGAGCTAGAGTACTCTGTTTCAATCACATGCTGTTTTAAGTGTGAACATTCTTGCTCTCTCCTGACTTTAAAGAGTTTGATCTTTTTGTCCTTTGCAGATCTTTCAGGTAAAGTGTTTGTCTTACCTCGACGGGACAAAAGTGATTATGTGAAATTACTGACGACTAAAACCAAGCTCAACTCTGTGACGGTCTGTCTCAGGTAACCGAGGGGGTCAGAAAGCTTTTTTGTTTGTTTGTTTAAAATAATGCATCTTCTCACAGCTGGTCCATCTGTTCAGATTCATCACATATCACCATGGACTACAGACTCTTCTCTTTGGCTACTCCCTCGCACAAAAATGCCTTGTTTCTGTATAAGCCCAAAACAGATGTCATTGCGGCACATGTTAATGACTTGAACACAAACTCCCTGTCCCTGTCACTTCCTCCAAACACCTGGCACTGCATGTGTGCTACCTGGAGCTTTAACAATGGATTGGCTCAGTTGTGGGTGAAGGCAAAGTTCAGATGTATCAAGAGTGAAATGACTATGGAAATGTGAGGTGACTCACGCCAACTTCATGGCTCGCATACGCACGTTTCTACAGCTGTTGATCCTTTGGCGACACTTAGAGGTGATGCTGGGAAACTGTTATAATAAATAAATGTGAAAACAATTAGTCCTCAGACTGGGTGATGTGCACATCAGAGACACATGATCAATTAATACACCCACGTGTCTGCAGTTACATGAGCGGATATAAAAGCATGCGCAAAGTGGTGCAGACAATACCGTTAACAACTGGCTGATTTAGCAGTATTAGAAGACACTGTAAATGGTGCACGAAGAGCGCGTGTATTCAAAGACAGAGGATTTACTGGCACATGATGACAACTGGCTCATCAGCCGCTTCAGGTTCCCGAGGGCAATCCTCCTGGAACTATGCGCAGAGCTGCGGCCGGCCTTGGAGCTCGATACAAAGAGGAGCCATGCGCTGCCTGTATCCATACAGGTGCTGACCACACTGGGGTTCCTAGCAACTTCCAAAGGGAGCTTGCCAACCGATCGGGACTGTGTCAGCCGTGTGGGACGGAATTATCCGCATGTCAGCCAGGTATATCAAATTCCCATACAATGCAGCTGAACAGGTCAACATTAAAGCGCAATTTGCAGCGAGAGCAGGTTTCCCTAATGTAATCGGAGCTATCGACTGCACACACATTGCTACAAAAGCTCCATCACATGATGAATTTGTATATGTCAACAGGAAACACTTTCATTCGATCAATGTAGAGATCATATGTGATGCGCAAATGCAATTAACCAACATTGTGGCGAGGTGGCCTGGTTCAAGGCATGATTCATACATTCTGAGTAACAGCATGGTTGGGAACAGACTACAAGCTGGCACTGTGCGCGATTGGGGCGGGGGTGTAATCAGAGTCACCCACATGTGCTCCCACCACCCCTGAGATAACAGTGTCACCCACGATTGCAGCGACTCTGTTCAAACTGGGTGGGCTCCTCTTCTCCTGTACCCCCGCCTGTTTTGGCCACACTTTGGCGGTGGGCAGCCGTCCTCCGCTTCACATCCACCTTAATGTCGGACCACTTCTTTTTCAATTCAGCGTGTGTGCGCTTTTCTGACCCCACAGCATTGACAGCCTTACGCACACAATCTCCCACTCACTCCTCTTGCGTTTATTGTTTATGCCGGAGGACAGCGTGCCAAAGAGTACATTTTTGCGCGTCTCCAATTCGCTTTCTGTGAAGTTCTTCTTTTTTCCCGTCTTACTCATTCTTTTGTTTTAATTTTCAGATCGTGCAGAGAGGGAAATCTCAGGTGCAGGGCCCATTTCAATGAGGGCGTGGGCTCTCAATTCCACGTTGATTGGGATGTACAAAGGAAATGTGCTTGGATTCATGCTTACGCAGGTTCATACATCTGGATGTTTTTGTGCGTACGACGTTTTCTGGATTTGAACGTACGCCATGTTTCAGTAGGAAATCCACGGACGTCTTTGTACATGAGGGCCCTGGAGTTGGAGCCATCAGGGCTGGCTTTGATTGATGACGATTCTGAAGATGTTGTAAAATGCACTTAAATACTCTGCTTTCAATAAAAATGTGTCTGATATGTTGTTTCCATAAAAGGTTAAATTAAATCCTTATATTTACATCTGCTCATTATCCTTTGAGATAATACTTAGTAAAAGATTTAGAAAAAAACAGATTTAGAAAATATGTTTTAATCCTTTAAAATCAGACATGAAAACATCACCACCACATAACTGAAACATGGCAGGAAGGACAGGCAGCACATATTGCATGAGAAGGCATTTCAGTGACTCCTATGTACATATACACATTTTATACACAGTAAAAATATAGTAATTGAAGCATATAGGACAACCAGCAACATTGGCTCGTGAGCCGTGTGTAACATTCATGTAGAAAAGCATGGGAGATTAACAACCCAGAATCATTATGGAGAGAATATATCTATCATATCACAATCTAAACATGAAATATAAAAAGTGAAATTGTCAAATAGTCCCCCTTCATAGGCAACACACGCTATAAAGTTTCAGACATCCTTCTGTCAGTATACGTACAAACATCTAAGATACATAATACAACTCTTTATCATTTCAACCTACAGCAATCAATCGTATTAATAAATATACTTCTTTGAACTGAAAGTTGGCAGATTGTAGTTCATATTGCATTACATCAAATATATTGTAGTGTCTACACTGAGTGCACTGACATTTAAGCACCAAAATATTATGTTTCACTTGTGCCATGGTGTAGTACATAACTGCAATATCCAGCAATTACACAGTACCACCCATTAAAAACAAACCAAAACAACAAAAAACTACCCCAAACAGGTCAGCAACAGCTGCAAACATAACATCTGTCACAAAATATATTCTGGATTTGTGTAATCTGAAATAGTCAGGATCATTGGAGTGTTTTTCTTTGGTGGCCTTTTCTCTGTAAACCAAAAGAATACAACTTCAAATGGATCTTCTTGAAATGATAAATATTTTAAGTTTCAGCGTAATACCAGAAATAACTCATTTCAAGTACATCTTCTCAACTAGACAACAGATTGTAAAAGAAGGGTTCTTCTAGCTATAACACATGTAGTGAATTAAACATGAATTTCACAGGAATGTGGTGGTGAATCTTGAAATGTCTCTGGCCACGTGGTAAACCAATTATTCAATTAAAAAAAAAAAAAAATCTTTACAGGGACTGGGTTTGTGTCAGATACAGCTTATCAGACAAACTATTTAGCAAAAAACAAACAAAAAAACATCCAGTTAATAACAGATCCTTTAAAAACACAGGTCAACCCAGTGTTATTACCATATACAAAATATCAGTCCATGCAGGTGTCCAGGAGTGTCTAATTTCATTCTCATGACTGTACTGGATCCTGAACATCTCACCTGTCTCCTCTGCTTTTCTCTTTGGTGCTGTGACTGGCTCATAATACAAAAGACTCAGTCCTAAATCTTCAACTGTGCACTGATGAACAATGACCAATGTTCCTTCTTTCTGTATCCACAACATTCATCCCCCTCCCCCCTACTCCCTCTCTGCTGCATAGACCACATGTGCCTAAAAAACACAAACAGCAATTCCATTTGATGAGATGATGAATAAGATTTTCAGGTTTGCTACAGCCACTGGTAGTGATTAAAAGTATCAGAAGTCAGTATCAGAAATCACTGCTTTCTGCCAGCCACCTCGAAAAACTTGTTTAGTGTGCGAAACAATAAGATAAAAAACAAAACATTTCATGAAAACACAAAAGCAGATGTTTTTTTGAATAGCCAAGTAAAAGCTCAGTAAGACTACATACCAAAAAAAATACAAAAAATGGTTATACACATGGTTAATAATGTTGGTCCAAGAGTGGATGGGGCTGAGTGTCATTTCTGTAACCAGCAGAAATTATTAATAAAGAGACCTCCTTACTGTCTGATGTCAGGAGAAGGTAACTAAAAGGGATTGTTGTAGTGTTTGTGTTAAAAGTCTCTGAAATTCTTTTAAACCCTGACAAATGTTTGGTTGATCCAGACATACAAATGGCAGTTTGATGACTTCAGCTGTAGTGATAAGGCAGGTGTCTATATGCAAATAGAGCACTAACCTTTAAAACACAATGTCAGTTATACATCCCATGTTAGAGGAGGGACAAAACATGTAAAGGCACAGACATGACAGACACGTGACAGTAGCTGGAAATTATCATCATTCTATTAACTTAGCAATAGCAATGACTTCATGTTACAGCATCTACTGGCCAGCAACGCTGTCAACAGCTCTTCTCTCTGTATGCTTTTATACTTAAGCACATATGGTCACGTCAGAGGGGGAGATTTTGAGGGCTGCACATTGTGGTCTGCCATCTTAATAAGACACATTCTATAAGAAAAGAAAAAAACATAGTAATGTACATTCAGCAGTGGCAAGATCTAATTTGACCTTTGCAGCACCACCATGGCTTCCAGCAGAATAATTTATAAAAATTAAATGATCGTATACGTCTGGTTCAGAATCTGCTTTCAAACAAATACTGCACATCCACAATCAGTGAAAAAAAAATTCATACGTGATTGCAGTGTCAACAGCAGCAGGTGTTGATTTGAACGATTTCTGTCGATGACAAACGAGAGAACCACCATTAACTCATGAGGATTGCCGAGGGGAAATGGACGTGTGGAAACAGGAGCACTCGAGTGTGAGTCATGGAAATGTGAACCCACTTAGACACAACGCAAGAAAAAGAAAAATAATCTACAAATGTAGGCTATACCCTTCATGTGCTCTTAAGTGTGTTGTGTTCCTGTGCCCACTCGCATTCCCTTCATGCTGTGAAAAAGTAGGTGGGATGACTGACTCTTCGTCATCTACTGGTGACTGGGGGTTGGGGCTTTTTACAACATATGACTAACCATTTTGTTAGGATTATGTTATCACAGCAGACAGACGTTGTGAATATGGTGAAAAAAAAGCTCAGTTTAATCAATGTAATGCTGTCAGAGCTACTGCCAATTCAAGGTCATGAGCCTTTTTTTCCAGGTGTTTAAAGAAAAAGATAACTGGGCTTTGGGTGGACAAATGTGTGTGCGCACCGCTCCCACCACTTCCTTCTGCTTCGCCACAACCTCCACTCCACCTGGCTGCTTCATCCAGCGTCCTCTGTATATACTGTAGGGCTGAGAAAACAACAGAGGTGCAACAGAGGCTCCACAGCGGATGCGGGTGACTTTCACTCTCTTTATCCTTACTTCCGCCCATCTCACCTCTTCCAGAAACTTCTCTTCTTCAGATGGCACTGTGTCAGTTTTTACTGTGAACCAATACCAAGATTATACAGTTGATTAAGAAATGTACAACTAATAAACATTCATTTACTTGTTCCTACATCATGGTTTTAGTAGTGTTGTGTGTGTGTGCGCGTGCGTGCGTGCATGATTTTTGAGACTTACAAAACAGATGTTGGTCTCAGGGATGATGTCAGATAGAGAAACTATATCTTCATTTCCAGACAGGTTGTCTGCATTATCTCCAATCTCTTCTGCCCCCAAACTGGAACAAAACGAATTAATGAGACAAGAAGACTAAGACACGTGAGAGAAACAGCTTGTTATTTTTATGAGCTATAATTGCTGTCTGTGCACCATCAGTACCTGTGGGAAGCACCCTGGTCGTGGTCTGTGTTGGCCGATTTGTGCACTTCCACCCCTACAGACCTAAAGAGCAAATTCAGAGCAGATTAGTTTAAAACTGTGTGAAAGTGAGATCGAAGAATAAAGGTCATGTATTATTATCTTGGTGATTTTTTACCGTAGGGGGGGAGAAGTGGAGGGAACTCCTGTGCTGCCTAGAGATGAGGTAGACAGGTTGGCCTCACAGTCAGCTACCAGAGCCTCAGAGTTTTCTACCAGTGGGGGGGTCCTCGGAACCAGATCTGGTCTGCCCAACTGCACGCCTGACAGCAAATCATCAGTAGGAAACAGGATTATTGAAAATTTCAACACCAGTACCTCCAATATGAGCACAGCTATGAGAAAGGTTGTGGATATGATCAACCACAGATCGACTTCATATTCTGATTACTTTGTGATGCCTCAGTTCTTACCGCTGTCAGCCTCTGAGTCTGTGCTTTTAAAGTGGCTGTGGTAGACTAGTCTGGAGTCAACAGATGACTGTCCTGTTGCGTTGGAGAGTGGGGTCGGAGCTCCCAGGGTGGGGGCCCTCCTGAGACCCCCCTGACCTCCACCACGGCTCTTCTTAGATGGTGATGGTTTTACTGAAGATGACATAAAAGTAAAAATGATTAGAAATTAAAGACTTTTCCGCTTATATTTTCTATACTGTCAGATCATCAGGATATTAATTTCCATTCAGGAAATTTAAAAATGAACACATTTGCAAACTTACGTGGAATTTTCCTGAACACTGTGCTGCACATGAACTGCTGGAAACGATCTGCATAGAAGCCAGGCCTGTGAACTGAGACTGTGTCCTACAATTAAAACAGCAACAGAACTATTAGAGTCTGATATTATGTACTCAAGTCTAGATGCAATCAAAACTTACTACCACAAGAAATAGATTTTCATATTAACTCAATTCATAGCCACAAATCTCACTGTGAGCCACTGCACTTAAAGATACTTTAATTGGTGTGTTGGCTCTTACCCCATCGTGGACCAAGGCTTTCCATGAGTGCTCCAACTTCTTAATAAACCTAAAGAGTTAAGACATAATCAAATGTAATACTGCAAGATAAAAAATGGATAATATAGGAAGGAAGAATTAAAAATTAATTTTAATGAGGAATTGATGTTGATGCTTTAAGACACCAACCTGTAGGACTGCAGAATATCAATGATGCCGATGTAGATCAGTAACCTCTCTCCTCTAGCATTACGACCTGGAATACCCCCCATGCTGGAAGAACAAGGTCAGAGCAAAAACAACAGATCACTGAATTGTTACAGACTACGCTACAAACAAACACTGCAGTTCAAACGCAGCTCTCCTGGTCGTTGGTTAACCATCAGACTCACTGATCTTCTGAATCCAAAGCTCCCTTTCCCCGAGCTTCCCCCTGGATGGACTCCATAGCTGTACAGTACAGACTTTTCTGGGCTTGTGGCCGGCGCTGATCTGGGGTCACTGCTCCCTCTGATCCCCCACTGTCCCCTGAATTACCCCCGACACGATCCCGCTCTCGACAGGCCTGGTCCATGTTGTGGATGCCCATTAACAGACTGTAATCCATGATCTTGAAACTCTGTAAGAGCTGCAAAATACACACAAATACATGACATGAGATTTAAAACAGTTTGATGACAAAAGTGTTTTTGTGAGATTTCTTTTTTATATTTTTATTCATTTAATGGTTTGAAGAAGACAGTGACAGAGAGGATTGAAGTGATAGCGGTGTGTGAAGGTACTATAGTAGGAAACACTAGCAAACCTTTACACACAAATTTTAAAATGATATAAATGTCTAAAACTAGATGCTGCATCAATCTTTTTTGTTACTTAAATTGTTTTTCAACAGTTACATTTTCGTTTAATTGTTTTAATTTAATTTAATTGTTTTAAAGTTAGTATGTAAAATAAATTTTAAAAAATATATATATAATCAATTGTGGTGGACAGTGGTAAACCCTACAAGAAGTGCATTGACTTTACTCAAAAATGCTGACTGTGATAATACCAACGCAATGCCTGTACCATCTAAAAAGGGTCTTAGTGGTGCTGTATTCTACAAACAGGAGATATAAGTAGTCTATGAAAATAATTTTGATATGAAGAAAAAACTGATGAGCAACACTAATACATGATCAGACAGCAAAAGTTCACTTTTAAAATAGTACACACTCAGTCACAACAACAGATTGACAGAGTGGCTGTGCTGGTTGGGTTACCAGAGAGAATCATACTGGTGTTGATAGGTGCATTTAGACCAAAAGAACGTAAATGTAGAAGTAAAGTAACAAGTGACTCAACAAACACAAAGAAGGATTATCCTGTGATGGAACACAATACTGAATAAACATTCAGCGTCTGTCATGAGCTAAATTATATAGAACATGAAGTTATCCTGTGTTAACAGAAATAACAAATGCCACCGGCCACTTCCATCATTTGAAAAGATATCATCCCTCAAAGTAAACAAAGTATTAGTTTGCAGTGTCATGCAAGCTTGAGTCATCTCTTGAACACTAGACTCCTGTTGATTATCCCTCCACTGCCAGCAGTACTGGAGCTCAATCCTAAGCAACAAACAGTCTGGAGAACTGCCTTAAGAGAAACAGAAAATTATAAGTTTAGGAGTAAAGAACTAACAGTAATTTCATTGTCAGTAGCTTCACCTTTTCCAAGGCGATTATCATTGCTGTTGCTTAGTCTGTCCACCTGTCTGCAGAATACAATTTTTTATAATATTTGTTGGAACTCGACGGACTCAAATCTATCCACTGTGTCACTGGCATTAGGATGACCTGGAAAAAGATGATTTATAAAGTGACTCTCTCTACAATACGTTTGGTATTTCTGCACATTTGTGTCAGCACAGCAATTATCAAGATTTGATGTTCAGAAAGTTTGATTCTATGTATTTTTTGGCAGTAATGTGAAGGCACACTGATAATCTATTCTACTGGTGTACTATCTGAGCTCTCTTTCTGAATTTTAATACACTTGCATATTCAACAATGCATATAAATGTTACCCGTAATTCCATTTGGGCTGAGAGGCTTGAGCCCACGATACTTGAATAAAAATCAGTCAATGAAAAACAAGTGTCTCTCTGACTCACCAAGCAGTCCCTCTGTATAGTCTTGCACAAAGCATTGAAGTTGTCTGCTTCCAGCAGCAGGCCGTCAGGCAAGTCCTGGATAAAGTCTAGGTCTTTGTATGTGGGAACAGCCTTTTCTCTTTCTTTAGGTGATGCTCGTCTCTTATAGGTGGAGCCCTTCATGTCGTATTTGAGGTGCATCGGGATGATCCGAGGCAAAAGATTGTTCATCACAACAATACGGATATTTTTGCCCCCTGCCTGAACACAGTACAATCCATAGAACTTGGGTAGCAGGGTGCGTTTGTTTTGGTTTATATTCTAGAGAGGAGGACGAAAAAAAGATTAGAAGACTTAAATTGGGAAAAACATGATTACAGCTCGCACTCATTCAACCTCCTACTCTCCTGATGATTATAGTTGGAAATAATCACCAGTCATACTGAACACACGCCCACTTTCTTACCATGAAGTATCCAGGAAGGAGTTTCTGGAGAAACTCTGCCTCTTTGTGTTGAACAGTCTTGATAATGAACTCATCATCACTGGAGACGTAGAAGAGGGATCCGCTGGCTCCGGGGTTGGACAGCTCGATCAGTGGCTCGTTACACAGAGAGTACTTCAAGAGAAAGAAGAGTGCATCAGCATCCAGTCAAAACAGAGCACACGTGGGCGTACAGAGCTCTCATTAAATGAAACAAGTGTTTTTTAATCTTGGGGTTGGGTACCAAATTACTTTGTAAGTGTGGTTGATGTACAGAGTAATTTCTAAATGTTGGTAGCGCAAAATCTCAAAATGCTGTCATAAACAAACTGTCAGCAGAAGAAGAGAAAGAGGAGAAAATGCTTATGTCCAAGTAAGCCTACATGAGGATCTAGTGTCAGCAAAGTAGCCAGTCTTTCAGTCTTCTACACAGGATGAGTTCAGTACAGTAGTGAGTGCAAGTCTGCTGCGTTTTGATAGCACTCAAAACTTAATATACAAATCACTATAGTTACACATGTAAAACAGAAGAGAAGCATAAAAAATAAGCTTTGGATTGCTGTTATAAAGCAGCTACAAGCTGATAAAGCAGCCTGTGTAGACAGCTGTATTGATTAAAATATGAGCATATCTGTTCCATCAGAGCATAAAATGGACGACTGAATCACGAGGTTGAAACGCTGGATCGCTGCAGACAAAGCACTGCAGAATATTAGGTGAGACTTTCTTACCATGTGCACAATATTTTCAGTCTCGAATATATACATTCGCTAAAAGGCTGAACTAAATTATACAAACTACATTTGTGAAAAGTGTCTTAAGTTAAAACAAGAACAGTTTTTGTAAATATGGCAGTGTGTGTTTTTGGTGTAAGTACTAACCAGGTAGTCATCTGGCCGAATACCAAACAGTTCTCTGAAGTAACGGAAGGCGATCGGAGCGTAGGTCTTAAAACGAAAGTCACTGTAGTGATGAGCAGGAGTCAAGTTACTGCCTTCACTGAAACAAATCAGAGAGAGAGAGAGACAGAAAGACCATGATGAGAATCTACATGAACCACAAAAATAACCACAAACTCAATACATTCACTCAGTTATGACTTCTGTTACCAACCTGGGGAAGAAGATGCTTTCAACCACCACAAAGTCCTGCATGAGAACATCCCTTTCTGCCTTTTGGCTCAGGCTGCCAACTGTGTGAGTGATGCCCAACTGGATGGCACCTTTAAGGGCAGATGATGTTGTCTGTGAGGGTAAAAAAGAAAATAATAATAATAAGCACTGGAACAAAAGATTTGTTTTCACGTGTGACTTCTGCTGTTTGACTTGTGTCTGAGTGAGAGGAATTTCCAAACTATTTTTAGAATATAAACACAAAACATGTCGGTGTACATATTGCTACGTGGTGTTGTAGTTGTCAACAAACTGGTGTCACTGACCCCCCACACTGTTCTAACCTTTTTATAGGTGGTCTCTCCTGTGGTGGTCTCAACGCCCCGGTGTCCAATAGTCTTCTTCATACTCTGCGTTGTGCCTGAGGAGCCCGGCATCTGGGGAGAGGGACCGAGAGGAAAACATTCCACAATAAATACAACCTGAGGTACATTCATAAACATAGAAGTCAAAGATCTAGATGTATTAAAGTTTTAGGCCATAGTGGGTTAAACATCTTCACGTGACAACCGTATCTCGTGTTCACACGGCCATCGTCTCAGGTGACAAGTTGCTGAACTCTCAGCGAAGGTCAACTTGTGTGGCGGATGAAGTGAATGAAATACTGCCAGTTGTCTATGTGTGACCAATACTTTCATGTCTACTGAGTTTATGTTTTCTGCTGCTTTTTCTGCTTTAGTAAATAATGCAAGATCTGGCTGTGTCACATTCCTGCTCTGGCATAAATAGACTCAGTGTTTTGAGATAGCAGGACTGGAGAAAAGAGCAGTGGGTTGGACGCTCTGGTCACGGAGCCGGTGGACACTGTTACACAGCCTAGAATAAAACAGCAGAGCGTCTCTGACAGACGTGATGGAGCCAGACTGCAACACAGACAAATTGGGTGGACATTGGCTTGTCTGTTTTTGCCTAAATTTCCATTCCTATAACAAATAGCCTCAAATATATTGATATTCTTAATAAGGTTTTCCATGGCACTATTTTTTTCAATAAAATATGACAGCTTCTGCAGTTTAATGTAACATTCTTTTAGCTTTATTTATTAGTCTACTAGAGCTAGTACTGACATTATACACAAACTGCTGTCCTCGTGTTTCTCAGGCATTTATTCACCAAACACAGGCCATTTCGCTTACTTCCATGAAAACCCAATGAGCTTTCAGTGACGGATGTCTCAAACTGATGACTGCATGAATGCAGGCTTGAACTCTCTAAACCTGTTCTTCTCTCCTCAGAGATGACTGGAACAACATTTGCTTTACTCATGGCTGTAATGCAGTCGTGTTTTGTCAATTCAGTGATGCAATGGTTGGGATCCTCACCTCTGGAGGGGCCACTTTGATGATGCCACTGGTCCCTAAAGACAAAAACACACGTTAAAATTGGAATGAGGAAGACTCTTGAGAACCTAGAAGGAAAAGAAACTAGAAGAATTAAGGAAACGCATATTTCTTTGTTGTTGACTCAAGTACATGAAGCCCCTGTAAATGTCAACCCATGCAGTCAGAGTCAACTTTTGAAGTCTTTAAAATTGGCAGCTTTTAACGTAGAAAAATGTGTTAGTGACGGTTTATGATCCCTCTGCTGGTTAATTAGCAGGGCTATTTCCAGCACTTGGATGATGAGTATAAGGCCAATGATGAGCCCAGACCTAAATGTGGCCACAGTTACTCACTGCTGCTCCCGATACCACCAGCTCTACATGAACTGGAGCTGCTTCTCCCTTGAGCTGGCTGCTCCAGATTCATCTGGCCCCTGAGGACGTGTGTCTACAATCACCACCTCTCTTTAAAAACAGTACCACTTTTAGCTCTTTCTACAACAGCCTACTTTGTATCTCACAGTAACTTTGTGTTTATCATTAAGTCTAATACTTTAACGTTATAATTACATAATGCTTGTTAAATTAAACTAGCATGCTCAACCGATCTCCATAGTTAGCAGTAGACTTGTTGAAACTTTGTGCCATCAACAAGCAAACCGGTTCAAAATTAACTTTTTTTGTTTAAATTAACAGACAAATGGCTGGTTAAATGTTTAAATGTTACCAGTTACGCAATAAATTACTATTGTTTTTGTGGCTGCTGGGTTATGGAAATCTACCAGCCACTTGTATATTTTATGAGCATTTGGCTGGTGCTAATTTTGAGCCCTGAAGCAAACACGTCTGGTTAACCACAGTTTTATTTTAAAAAGGTGAAATGTGTCCATGTTCCTGTGTGAACACAATGACAAAAACAGCAAGCAGTAGTTTTGAAAGAAAAGCACACAACTGAAATGAAAAAAACGTTGACTTGATTTCCTGTGTCCTTACATAAACTTGCTGTTTAAACCTACTTTCTCGCCCACTCTGTGAGCACCTCTAGCCTGTAACCAATGGCAACAGCTACTTCAATGCTGCAGTGCCACGGGTCAATATATACACACAAAAGGATGCTGGCGAGATTATACACCTGTAGTAACAATCCTGTGTGTGAAAAAACTCATCAGCAGATTGAATCCAGACGACGCTCAGTAAGAGGACACTTCAACCCAAAGAAAGGAAGGAGTGTTAATGATAACGGCAGAATCACTGAATGCCAATGCTTCTTTTTTTCAGTTAGCAGGGACACGCTGCAATCCACAGGGAAACAATGAGCATCTTTCTGCCCACATTCCCTCTTATTATGTAAAACAACACACTATAACATCACTACTCATGCAGTTTCTGCTCACACACACACAGAAACACACACCCATGCTAGGTACCTCGCTGAAATGCTCTCCTCCAGAACTGAGTCCTAATATCTGTGGAGCAGGACATTGTGCCAACTTATAATGCATGAGTATTTAAGTATGAGAACGCAAAGTAAAGTAAATTACTCAATTAATAGAATTACTCTTATATTACATATTCATACATACATGCTACAGTACTTGTTCACAACAGAAAATGTTTGGTAATTGATAAATTACTTCAGTCCTCTTTTAAGCATCAGCCTTTAATGGTTTTAACTCCTCAAATGTAAAAATATGCTGCTTGTCTTTACATAACAGTAAATTGAAGATATAAGTTTCAGACTGTCGATGATCTCAGACTATAGGGAATTGTGATGGGTATTTTCCACAGTTATCTGATGTTTTACCGACCAAGTGACTAATTAATCAATAAAGAAAAATTATTGGCAGATCAAGTAGTTATAAAAATGATCATAAATTGCAGTCCATTTCAAAACATTGCAATTTTCAGCGTCATCATATGACTTGATAACACATGCTGTGCAGCAGATTTAGGGTAGAAATGAGTCTAACCTAATTACTTAACAATGACTTTAGCTTGTCAGTGGCTGGACTTAAGACAATAGGCAAACCATCTGTTCCTCTGTGTATACTAAACAAGTCCCTGCCAGCTTTATTCACATGTAGCCTGCAGCCTGCACTAGGCAAGAATATGGGACATGGACAATCTCTTAACATAATTTTCTGTCTATGAAGACTCCATAAATATACTGGTTCTTGGCCCGATTAGGAAACAAGGCTAATAAGGACTAGTACGGAAACCACATTATGTTACTGTCACTCAAGTGTCTGTCTGTCTGTCTGTCTGTCTGTGTGTGTGGTTGTTAGTGTGTGTGTGTGTATTTGACAGAAAGCTGTATCTTGTATGTGTACAGTCTCAGGCTCTCAGCCATGTGGGAGCCACGAGAGTGCGTTGAAGTCACTATTTTTATTCCCTGATTCAGACAGGGCGGTTACGCAGGCAACAGCAACTCCTCTGTACACAAGGGGGAAGCTAAGAAGTGCCACACAACCAAATGGATTAACAAGATGCAACACCCCTCTCATCTGTCCTGTGCTCAGACAATAAATGTGTGATGCCACTAGAAACAAGAGAGGGTTTATGATCCAAGTCACCATGCTTAAGTCTGATATTAACAGGAGACTTTATTGTCCCAGAGAGAAATTTGCCTTGGGCACAGTGCTGCTACTGCTGCTGTACAACACCAAATAGTTCAACGTTACTACACATCATACATCTCATGAACACCATAAAAAAATACAATAATTACATAAAATTACTCATGATAAAAACACGAGATCCTGGAGAAGTAGCCTTTTATCAGCTGAGCACATAGCCTGATCATTTACGAGATAAACATTACATGTAGAAGACCATTAAGATCAATTAATTTTGATAACACACCGCCTAAACTGTGAGTGCTTGGAAAGCAGCTGATTGGGGGTTATAATGTTGAAGATACTTGATAGAAAATACATGTTTTACTGCTAACTTTACCACAAACCTGGACATACAGACGGGGCTGAAGAGGAGGGGTGAACAGGCGAGGAAGACGAGAGGATAACTAACCATTAACTTCACATTTATTTACCAAACAATATAGCAATATGTACCTGTTAAACCTCATCGTTTCAGCTCCTATGTCCATTTAACTTAATGCTACACTTCAATAACACACAAAAAGCAAGTTCACGAAATGACCGGCTTGATAACAAAACACACCACTTGAGCCAACGTGGTTTGGAGAATTAAGTCATTTCTTTGTATTATTGATCTCAATTGATAGCTCTATATAATCTGTTTTAGCTTGCCCCAAAACCTTGCTGGTGTTAACAATGGCATTAATAAAGGTTTAATAACTAGGTAGCTAACTAAACAGCCTAACCGCTGCTTGGTCCATTTGTTAGCAGAGCCTCGATGCTAGCTTAGTTAGCTAACAGGCTAACCGGGACACGAAGAAGCCACAGTGACCGCATCTCACCCCTCGCATCGCCACCAAAATGTCATACATATCTGTTTGTGTGTTTTTTAAAGACGACGAAGGAGTAAGAGTTAGCAGCTAGCTACCTGTCGGGGCTGTTGATCCCGAGTCTGCTGTCCCAGCAGTCGCCATTATGGTCTGACTGTTCACATCACAGACAGCGCCGACAGGTCGCAGCAGCACCACAGCGCCCCCGCTGGACAGACTGGGTGCTTCAGGTTTAAAGGACTGACCACAACCAACAGTCCTAAAACATTCGTCAGGTTCTTGAAAGGTACTGCAACAGGGGCGGATTTTGGAGTTGACAAGATCCGGGGCTAAGCCCTACGACGGAGTATTAGGGCCAGGCAAAAAAAAAAAAAAAGCTAGGCAAAAGAAGAAAAAAAGAAAAATCGAGCACAAGCAAAAAAAGCCAGGCAAAAAAAGGAAAAAAAGAGTGAATAGGCTTTACGTTATTGATATGATACATTTATCAGTTACGAACAGTTGCACCACTTCAGAAAATCACCTTCACACTCCAAAGAAGTACACACTCCAGCTGCTGGCATAGTCAGTCGCTCTACTAACTTGGTTTGATCCTCGGGTACTGTGGTCAAGCGTCTGCAGTAAGTTGATTTCATTCTCTTTTTTTTTTTTGCCTGGCTTTTTTTTTCTTGTGCTGGACTTTTTCTTTTTACCGGGCTTTATTTTTTATTTTTTGCATGGTACCAAATTCTGCCCTGTAATAGGCAATTTAGAGTCACTCAATTTAAACACAACACGTCTATATAATCTTTTTATACATCAGTCTGCCCTGTTAAAATCATTGTGCTTCTAATTCAATCAATCAATCAATCAATCTTTATTTATATAGCGCCAAATCACAACAAAGGTCATCTCAAGGCACTTTACACATAGAGCATGTCTAAACCCTTCTCTTCAAGTTTAATTTTAAAGAGACCCCAACATTCCCACATGAGCAGGCACTTGGCGACAGTGGCAAGAAAAAACTCCCTTTTAACGGGAAGAAACCTCAGGCAGAACCAGGCTCAAAGTGGGCGGCCATTTGCCTCGACCGGTTGGGGTAGAGAGGACAGAGAGAAAGGATAGGAGAGAGAAGCACATGAAAATCAAAAGATTAATTGAGATCTGAATCCAGAGGATATGATGTGATAAGTATGATTCTCATGACTGTTTGCTGTGTTTTGTACATCTATGAAAACTCTCTTACTTATAAATGCATGTTTAATTAAAGGCAAGGCAGTTTTATTTATAAAGCGTGTCATACACACAAGTTGATTCAAGGTGCTGTACAGAGAAGTTAAAGCAACACTATTCTAAGCTAAAACAGTTATAACACAAATAAAGTTATATCGTATCATATCATATGGTATTGTATGGCATTATATCTGAAGATTTGAAGCTTCAGCTGTCCAAAATTAGTCAATTCAAGTAGAGTCAAAAAGTAGAGTCTTTTTAGTGTCAGAGTTCCTCTTTTTGTGACTATACACCACAGCTCAACAGGTAAACACTGTCTGAGGAAACAAAAAGAGGGAATTTAATGCCAAAAAAACCCTAAATGTGGCAGATATCCACTTGATATGAGTAACTCAGACTGCTGCAGATTCATATAAGCCTCAGATAAACTTTTAAATGCATTTTTGCACAAAATGACTGTGTGGACACACTATGGATTTTTGCCCCCATCACTTACAATGAAAGCACTTTTGAAGATCTTTTAATTATCAGTATGAACAGGAGGAATGATTACAGTGAGGAAAACCTCTTTCAGTGTTCATACGGACACCTGACTGTTGTTTTAAGACATACTTGAAAAATTGTGAAGCCATCTTTTAAGAGATTCCTTGATAATGCACATTCAAGCTAAGTATAGGGGGGGTCAATATCTACAATGTAAGTGCTTTTTGAAGGGATCTTCTAATTACTGGTATACACAGGAGGAATGATTACAGCAAATAATGATTATTGCTTTGACATTCATATGGGCAGCTGACTATTGTTTAAGTCAGAATTTAAAAATTGTGAATCCATCTTTTAATACAAAATATGAGACAACTTTGTTTGGTGGTTCAAAACAGGTCCTGAGGCATGCACCAAAAACAAAGCAAAAGCACTACATTAAAAAAGAAAAATAAAGAAAAATCAACACTTTGTAAGTGTCTTACTGTAACTCTTCTCAACTTCTTTGACCACTATATATACAATATGATATGTTGTAATTGTTTAATAGTCTTCTTAATCAGAGAGCTGGCCTACAATATTATTTAATTCCTGGAAATTTCTGACGTGGTACTAAAAAAAGGAAAATCTCAATTGTGTAATTTGTGGGTACATAGTTTGTAGCCCTGATTAATTAGTGGGGATAAAAATGTATTTTATGCTATACTTTATGTAGTTAGTTGGTCAGACATCTATGGAAATGAGCTCTACTCAGACTTCTAGTTTTTATTCTGTGAAAAGTTTCAATTGTATGAAGTATGCCTTGTTTGTGTTGTAAAAACAGTTTCTTCAACAAATGATAAACAAAAATAAAATTCAATAAAAATCACATTTGTGCACAGTTAAGAAACATACAGTATAACATCAAATGGTTTAAAAGAGTACATGAGCAAAAACTAATTAATTACATTCAAGTCTTTATGTCAATTTGTCCAGGTGATATTCTGACCACTATAAATGTATGTGTTTCAATGTTTATCTAAAAGACACATTTCATAACATGTTTCTTACTTGTGACCATCACATTTACACTCAGTTGCCAATAATCCTCACCAGCTTGAGTTTTCTTATTTTACCAAGCACACTGGGGTTAAACTAACAGTATAAGCCTTCAATGTAAGAAAACAGAAAACAACACAACTTACATTTTAAAAATGTTTTTATTAGAACTGTTATAGATTTGATCTTAACCACAAAATCATATAAAGAGGATAGCTGACCTTGCAGCTTCCGAAGGAATAAAGAAAATACATTCATAATCAAATATGCAAAAAGCAGCCTATTAAAATAGTGGTACAGTGACACAGACAACAGTCTGGTTAATCAACTATGCATTAAACAATATCTTGGTATCTTTATGAATGCACTCTTGTGATGGAAATGCTTCCCAAGTGATCCCAGATGAAAATATGAAAAATATCACTGGGAGTAGATGAAGCTAGAATTTGGTTCACACTTTAGATGTGCTTTTCATCTTACAGACCTTTAAGTGGAATTTGTGTGCCATCAACCGAATGGCCCAGTGCCAGTGGGGGTCAGCAGCAAAAGGTCACAGGGGTTTAGGAGATCGGGCACCTTTTCTTCTTCTTCTGGCGTAAGAGATTGGTTGCCTTGGTGATGGCATCCATGAGAATTTTAGAGATGCACTGTGGAGACTCTTGGACAGGTAGACGGCAACAGTGGTCAATAGATGTGTAGATCCTCTGTGATGAACACAGGTTCTGTGACGTTTCCTTAAGCTGATGTCAGGAACAGAAAAGGTGATATAGAATTAGAAAAGTCAGAATTTTGTGTTTATATTTCCCAACCTTAAGCACTTCAAATACTACATTTACTGCTTTACTCCCCATCCCCACTTTTATATATATATATATATATATATTTATAATTTTAGAGATGCACTGTGGAGACTCCACACACACACATATATATATATATATATATATATATATATATATATATATATATATATATATATATATATATATATATATATATATATATATATATATATATATATATATATATATATATATATATATATATATATATATATATATAAACAGACTCACTTCCTTTTTGATGAGTTTTGACTGATTTTTTTACTCACCCTTTGCCCAAAACAATCAGTCTGGTCTTGTGGCGACAGGGGGCAGCATTTGTCCACAAAGTGTTTGAGTGGAAAACCAACAGGGAATCTGAAGCACAGTCAGAATAAAATGTTATGTTCCTGCTCAAACATATTGTGTACCCATGTTTAATTAAATAGACAATATCAGATTATACACCAATTATACTAGGGATAAACAAAGCTTGCATATTTCAAGTTAAAGAGATATTTCAATTTATTAGGCAGCTTGAGATAAATGTATTTTCTGTGGCAGAACAAATAACAAAAAGCATTGAAAGAAACAGAAGAAGAGGAAATGTACAAAGGCCACATTTAAAAGAAAAACGTATTGTTGAACTAGATAAAAGGAGACAGGAAGATGGAAGGACAAATGTAGGAAGTACTGTCTTACTTCTTCTTGATGATCTTGTGCGTGTCACAGATTTTGTTAAGCGAGAGCTCTTCAGTGACTGAAGTCATGTTGTAATGTGGGTCGGGAGATATGTTTTGGAAACAGTCAAATCGATCATTTTCTCCATTGTCCAAACAACAGCGAGAACTGGTCTCATCACTGTTCTTATGCAAGCAAAACTTGTTCAGCTCCTCACGCCACTAAGACACAAAAGGAGCAACAACATCAGAAGGAATTAAAGAGAAAGGCCATATTACTTTACCAAAAATGACAAAACATTTAGGTGTGTAGGTTTCTCGCTGTACCTTTTGTTCAGCACAAACGACCACATCCTGCCTCTTTTTGCAACACTGTTTGAATCCCTTCTCCATGCGATTAATGGTCTTGGCCTGACGAGCCAGCCATTCGTAGCCTATATTGGGCAGGCACTTGTTGCTATAGAGGGGGCGAATCTTCTGGTTGCGACACAGTGACTCAATGACAGCTGCAGTGGGTCGTCCAGGGGGAAACCTGATGTCAACTTTTTGGGAAGTAACTGGTTTCTTCTCCTTTTTTCCTCTGTTTCTTCTGACACTATATGGAGTCATCACTGTCCTGCAACATACAAGACATAACAACACGGATATGACCTACTTTGGCTTCTTGGAATCATTTAAAATGGCCAAAAGGTAAGAGAAGCAAGGTCATGACTGGAGGGTCGCTGGTTCTATTCCCCGGACCAGCAGGATGAAAAAATAAATAAAAAAAATAAAGGAAGTGCGGTTTGCAAAATGTGTATTGAATCAACAGCCCTTCTTTAAATTCATCCTCTCCTTTGTCTTAAAGACTAAGGCTGGTGTTATTCTATACTTTTGTTACAAATCAGAAAATGAACAAAAGACATAAATACATATAAACATACAGTAGATGTCATCAAATAAAGTTGCAATGAGCTATGAAAGCACTAAGAGTCTATCAGCCCTTTGTTAAAGTGTTTGTGCAATAGCAATTAGGCCTACAGCTTGTTTAAGAACCCAATCTGTTTGACTTAGCCCTCAAAGCTGTTGAGGGTCCGCCAGATTAATACACAATCAGTGACGCTGGTTGTGGTCAGAAGTGAAACAGGCTTCAAACTTTCATTTATTATTTTCATTTTATTTATTTTCCCGCATACCTCTGGCAAGTGTTGGGGTCAAAGTTGAAGGGGGCAGAAGAGGGGAGCGGCAGCACCGGCAGCTCCTCTGTTGCCTCATAGTTTGGGTTCGGTGCATCGTTATGGAAGCAGTTTAGTCTTTCGTTGCCTCGTAGTCTGCAGCAGTGATAGAGTCGATCCTTAACAGATGAGTCCTCCTCACAGAAGTAACTGACTGACTGCTTCCACTACAGCAAACATAAAAAACAATAACAACAGTCAGGGTGTATAAATTAATTCTTGAGTACTGGCATGAAATGTGCATGCCTGAGGCTGTAAGCTGAATGAATAGAGCACCTACAATTATGCAGAGCCACTTAAGAGCCACTTAAGACACCAAAAATTACAAAAAGAAACATGGTAAGCATAAAGTCTTAAGATTAAGGTAATGAAAAATAACTTTGGACAGGTTTGTTGTTTGCCATCAGTAAGCTCCGCTGGTGCTCACACCAAGGCCTGTCTGTTATGTCTGCCAGGGCTGCATATAATGCGCTAATCGACTGGAAGCACCCGAGGCCTTCAACTTTGATTCAAAAATGTGAGTATCATCTCTGCAATGTGAAGAATGTTCCCTGCTCTTTAAAAAAAAATATTTGGCATGATACAAAAGCATCTGAAGAAAAACACACTAACACATTACAGCTTCAGGAATCAAGTCAAAATTAACATAAAAGTTGCAAATAATATAAAGCCTATGAAAACGTCTCCACTTAAGGGATTAAGCAGACATCAGAACTGTAACAGTAATTATATCTTGGTTTTCAGCATGAAATTATATTTGTCTGGGATTTAATTTTATCTCCACAGTGCATTATAATTAAATATTATGTTTTTCATCATTGAGACTAACAAGATCCTAAAATCCTGAAAATATCATCTTTGAACAAAAATCGTGGCTGTTGTGAAAACTCACAGCTTGTGTGGCACAACAGAGGGTCACTTCCCTCCCCAATGTCTGGTTCCCTTTGCAGCATTCACTAAACCAAGACTCTGCTTTATTGATAGCACTGGCCCTTCGGACCTGTTGGCCAAAACCAGAGGTAGGAAAATAGGAGTCTGGGTAGCGGGGACGATGGTCTCCATGGAGACAGATGGCTTGGAGATTGTCCGAGGTCGGCCGGCCAAGAGGGAACTGAACAGGATAGTCCAGCGCAGGAGGATGAGAACGGGGCCCGAAACTTGGTCGACCTTTGAGGGAAGAACAGAAACAATACTGTGACTTGATACTTGTGCAGTAGAAGGAGGTTTTAAATGATACGTGTTAAATGAAAACTCAAAAGAAATAGAAGAAAATAGATACACACGTCCTCTAGGTGCGAAGCCCCCTGAAAGAATAAAGGCAATTATCATTAAACAGCAGTTCATTTTGGTGTTTTCATTTAGAAGTGCTGCTTTGTTGGTCAGGATTTGTTGGAATATGACAGGAAAGATTTGTAAGAGAAAGCAAAAGACACAACAGATGAATACCTACCTCTGTCATTCAAGCCATCACGCCGTGGAGACACAAGTACCTGCTCTATGGGGAACTCTATGAAAACAGAGAAAACAAGAAATAAAAGAGGTCACTTACGACTGTGTGATTCATTACTGGCCAAAGTTAAAAAAGGAAAAAAAAAAGTTAGACAGACAAATCTGAGCAGCTACAGTGATAAATGTTTGAAGAGGACACATACATCTACCAAAACCAAGTTTGGTCTTGTATGTAGTTGAATCAAATGAAGGTCAAAATAACAAATGGTAACAGGATAAAACAGGACATACCTTTGGGATCAAAGAGATCCGATAAATCTGCCTCTTTCTGCAACATGAATGAATCTGGTGGCTGCAACTCTTTAAGACACATGAATTTTTATAAAGTTGGCAGCTAAAACAATTACATACACACATAAGTTTAAGACAAAAGACAGAAAAGAAACAAATGCACATTTATATTTCTATACATATGACAGCCTCTGTAATCCATAACTTGGCCCATTAAAAAGGCATGCATAAGCTAAAATCCAGTCGTAACCTTAACCTCTTGAAGTTGAGGCTGCTTGCCAAAATGCCATGTGTCTTCTAATGGGTGCTTGGAAACATACTGCACTTATATGTGAATACACTCATGCAAAAAATAAAAAATAAAGCACACAAAAACACACACCTTGCATGATTTTGTCAATGTCAAAGGTGGCCTCACATTGCTCATAGAGGCATCTGTCATCTGGAAAGTTTAACACACACAAAGAGAAAGAGAGCGGCAGACAGGAAAGCCAGACAATGTTATGCAACTCTGCACTGTACACATAAATTTTACTGAAACAGTCAGCGGTGGAAGAAGAATTCATATATTTACATGAGTAATAGTAGCACTTTTACCATCTCAAATTATTTCACTGCTAGTTTAAGTCCTGTAATAAAAAATGACACTTAAGTAAGGTTTGGATGTTATGTCAGAAAAATGTATTCACAGTATTAAAAGGCAGAATGCTCCCCTTTATTATTACTGATTTCAGTGTTGTAGCTGGTTGAGATGGAGCAGATTTTGATAGTGTGCATGATCTCTGGTAGTTTAACAGTGCATCATATTTCATCTGTATGTATAAGGAGTCTGAAATACACCATAAGTCTGAATCAGCAGTCTTCGTAGCTTTAGCAGTGAAATAAATGAAACAATGAGTACAGTATTGACTTATGAAATGTTGTGAAGCACCATAATAATGTAACTGAAAATTGGAGTCACTTCAGTTATTGTACTCAGTTATATTCAGTTCAACCACTGGTAACACAAATAAAATCTTATCAGAATAAACATGTCATTAAAAGTATTTGTGTATACGGAAAGGAATGTAAGAGGCTCCACAGTTGAAATAAACACACTTACAGCAGTTCAAGGCTAACAAAAACGGAGCCGGGGCTATCACCCAAGAAGAAAACACAACAATTTCTGGCATGAACAACAAAAGGAAGGAGGAAAAACCAACATCAGCACTGACCTGTGGATGCTGAGCTCAGTACAGTTAGGACAAATGCGATGGCGCAGACTAAAGCCCCAGACGAGCCCATTGCAAACTTGTTGGTATCTGTGTTGTAGGCCTGCAGTTTGTCCTGCAGAGAGAGCAGAGGCCGCCCAGGAAAACACGCTCAGCTGGGAAACTTACTGACCGGCCCGTTAATTGGTCCAATACACGCCGCCGTGCTGTCTGTCCGAGAGTGAAACCCCGCAACAGGGCAAACACTTTTATGGTTGTCCTGGGGTTTAAGGGGGAGGACGAGGCGGAGAAAGCAGAAAAGGGAGGGAAGAAAGTTTTGCAACATGACTCATAGGTTAGCCTCTAAAATCATGTTTATTGTTGGGTGGGAAGCCATGATCCTGTTTTCTGTAAATGTCCCTGAGTATAAACGCAAGTGAGGACATGACTCCTGTTTGGATTATTTATTCAGTTAACTCCTCACTCACTTACTGCCCTGTCATTAGATAATAATGTTTAGCTGAGTTTAGCCAATCAGCTGTTCTGGCTGAAATAGACTATGTGACCAAATTGGTGCTGCTGGTCGTGCCAGATGGAAGTTAAAGGTGAAAGAGAAGGTGAGGATCCTGTATATAGCTGCACACTCTCGTTTTTACCTTGCTTCTCCCGTATTTCAGACCCATCTCCTGCTGCCCTCCAGTTTGGTCATTTCTCACAGGAATCTCCCGTAATTTACAAGGCTCAAATTTATTTATGAATAATCGGATCAATATGTTTATTTGTTAATAATATGAAGACGCGCACAATAACAAATGTTTTATTTTGAAAGCTCAACCCGGAAGCTACCGCAGCTCCGTTATCTTGAATCTGAAACACAACATGGTGAAACGTTTAAACTGTAAATAAAAGAGCACATTTTCTGCTTCAGACAATGCCGAGTTTACTGACTAACTAGCCTATTACAAACCAGGATGTGTTGCGTGAACTATCGCCATCTTAACCCCTCACTAATATCCCCGCACATTTTCTTCTGTGTGTTGCGTTAAGCCGCAGATAAAAGGCTGCTGCTTGGAGTTAAACAACATTTTTAAAAAATAAATAAAAATTAAGCCCTATTCAAAAGTTTAAAAGTTTTTTCATGCATTTGTACCACAGTATTAAACTGCAGTTTAGTGTTTCTGTGATCTTCATGTTTTGTTGTAATAAAAATAGAATAAATACTACGTAGGCTAAGATAAACAATAATAAATAGAATAAATACCAAGTAAGCCTCGTGCTTACAGTATACACACAAACTGTACTTACAAGCATACAACAAACAAAATAAACAGCAAATACACACATTTATAGATAGTTAATGTTGTGCTCATACAATGATCAAATATAAATGTGTTGTTACATGTGTTTGTACCACAGTGTTAAACTTCAGTGCAGTGTTTCTGTGATGTTCATGTTGTGTTGTAATAAAAAAGAAACAAGAATAAATCATAAATAAATAAGTTATTGTGAATACATTAATACGTTATTGTGAATAAATAATGTTATTGTGAATTTATTTATGGGTATTGAAGTCTAATAATACATAATAAATATGTGTATATTTTTTTGCAATAACACCCCTCAAAAAACAGCATTACCCTGCCTCCACCATACAAGGTCCCCCCAAAACTTAAATTAAATCAATTTTACATCAAGGGGAAGAGACAACCTCACAACTACTAAATCATACCAGAAAAAGAAAAAACAGGTCTACATCCATACATATACATCTACGACTACATCAATACATGTGAGGATCTATACAGTCACACAAATGTTCAACATGTACAAATGCAGTATATATCTATGAGAATTCATGAGGTGGATTTCAAGCTGTTTGTTAAATTGTATTTTATCTTTGATTTCAATAATTGCACAAGGTAACAAATTCCATTTCTACACAGCTCTGTACATAACAGTTTTTTCACTGCATCAGATTTGGGTATCGGCATTGTAAACCTTCCTTTTACCGCCTGTCTGGTAGAGTAATTATGCCTGTTTTTAGTGTAATGAATTAGCTTGTGTAGACAATTGGGTTTTTTTGTTGATACAGATATTCCTAAAAAACAAACAAAATTAGACATCCTGATAGTCTTTGTTCTACCATAGGCCAAGATAAACATTTGTACATATATAAAGTGTTGGTCCTCTTTTTACACTTGAGGGCTAGACGCGCTGCTCTATTTTTGACTATTTGAAGTTTATTGAGATCTTTTTTTGAGGCATTTGACCACACAGCAGGACAATGTGAGTGCTAAGGAGTTCTGTGTCTAAACATACTGTAGGCGTGGTATCTGTTGTCCAATGTCTTATACTGTAGTTGAGCGGATATGAAATATAGGTGAAAATGAGGTGCTTCTAAGCCTCTTAATGACTGATTTTGGGCTTTTTCTAGTTCCAGTAGAATGAAGTGACAAGACTGTCTAATATATTGACCCATTTTTTGTGGAGGGGTAACTGGGGTCATTTGAAACAGGTAGATGAGTTTTGGTAGTATATTTATCTTTATGGCTGCGATACGTCCTATAAGAGAGAGTGGTCATTTGTTCCATCTAGCTAAATCACCTTCAGTGTTTTTCAGGAGAGGTGTGAAATTGAGGTCTTCTATTTGTTGTTCTTGTTAGATTTAATAATTAAACATTAATGTATTTGGGTTGTTTTTGTTGTTGTTGTTGCTGTTTGTGTTGAAGAATATAGCTGAATTGGTTTGATTATAATACTAGTATTATTTTACTTAATTTGAGTACTGGTTAATGCTTTCGTTTTGAAGATACATATTTAACTGAGAAGATATTTTGATGAGTGTATTGCAGACCTCAACATTCCAATGTGTGCCATGAAGGGGTAAGATTTCCGATTTTGACCAATTGATGAAGTAGCCATAGAGAGATTTTACTGAATTGGTTAATTAGACTATGCACTTGGTGAAGCGAGGTTTGTGGGTTTGTGAGATATGGAAGTGTATCATCTACAAATAAGCTAATTTTGTATTTATTTGCTGTTGTTCAAAATCCAGTGATGTTGTCATGTTGCCAGGCAGATGCTGCAAGTGGTCCTATAAAAAGAACAAATAGTAATAGTGAGAGTGGACATCCTTGTTTAGTTCCCTGTTTCAACTAAAAGAGCGGTGAGATATGTCCATTGGTTATACCAGAAGCTAATGTGGAGTTGTATAGTATTTTGATCCATGAGCTGAAATATGATCCAATGCCAAATTTGTCCAGTACTGCAAAGAGATATGTCAAGTGTACCCCATTAAATTCCTTTTTTGCATCTAGTGATGTTATGATGGATGGTATGTTTTTTTTTTACCAAGCACACTGGGGTTAAACTAATAGTATAAGCCTTTAATGCAAGAGAACAGAAAATCACACAAAATGTACTTTTTAAAAATGTTTTCATTAGTACTGTTATAGATATGATTTAAGAGTAAAAAGAAAAGTCTGCACACGGTGTGCAGACTTGGTCCAGCACCCATCCCTAACTGGGTAGTGGATGTGGGTGTTGTTTTGTTTATTATAGATATGATCTTACCCACAAAATCATATAAAGGGGGCAGCATTTGTCCACAAAGTATTTGAGTGGAAAACCAACAGGGAATCTGAAACACAGTCCGTATAAAATGTTATGTTCCTGCTCAAACAGTGTACATATGTTTAATTAAATAGACAATATCAGCAACACCAAATATACTAGGGATAAACAAAGCTTGCACATTTCAAGTTAAAGAGATATTTTATTAGGCAGCTTGAGATAAATGTATTTACTGTGGCAGAACAAATAACAAAAAGCATTGAAAGAAACAGAAGAAGAGGGAATGTACAAAGGCCACATTTAAAAGAAAACGTATTGTTGAACTAGATAAAAGGAGACAGGAAGATGGAAGGACAAATGTAGGAAGTACTGTCTTACTTCTTCTTGATGATCTTATGCGTGTCACAGATTTTGTTAAGCGAGAGCTCTTCAGTGACTGAAGTCATGTTGTAATGTGGGTCGGGAGATATGTTTTGGAAACAGTCAAATCGATCATTTTCTCCATTGTCCAAACAACAGCGAGAACTGGTCTCATCACTGTTCTTATGCAAGCAAAACTTGTTCAGCTCCTCACGCCACTAAGACACAAAAGGAGCAACAACATCAGAAGGAATTAAAGAGAAAGGCCATATTACTTTACCAAAAATGACAAAACATTTAGGTGTGTAGGTTTCTCGCTGTACCTTTTGTTCAGCACAAACGACCACATCCTGCCTCTTTTTGCAACACTGTTTGAATCCCTTCTCCATGCGATTAATGGTCTTGGCCTGACGAGCCAGCCATTCGTAGCCTATATTGGGCAGGCACTTGTTGCTATAGAGGGGGCGAATCTTCTGGTTGCGACACAGTGACTCAATGACAGCTGCAGTGGGTCGTCCAGGGGGAAACCTGATGTCAACTTTTTGGGAAGTAACTGGTTTCTTCTCCTTTTTTCTTTTCATCACTGTCCTGTAACGTATGAGAAATAACATCACTGACATGACCTACTTTGGCTTCTTGGAATCATTTAAAATGGCCTATACTGGCATATTGGCTGCTAGGAATCATTTAAAATAAAGGAAATGTGGTTTGCAATGTGTATTGCCTCAATAACCCTTCTTCAAATTCAGTCTCTCCTTTGTCTTAAAGAATAAGGCTTCTGTTATTCTATATTTTTGTTACAAAGAAACAATGTGTTAGTCCACATTTTCATACTTTCTGACTTTTCCACCATGTATGTGGCATTCATGTTTAAGGACAGGTCACAAATATATAGTTTCTTTTTTTCTTTTTCTTTTTTATTATTTATAAATGACTTAGTAATTTCCTTATGTTACTCAAAAATAGGAGTAAATCTTTTGTTTGTAAGGAATAATTTTTCACTGCAGATTAGATAGTAGTCTGTATTTTCCCCTGGGGGCATTTAGTTTGCAACTGTAGTCAAACACAACCAATAAAAATCATAAAATGAATAAAAGACATAAATACATAAATACATATAAACATACAGTAGATGTCATCAAATAAAGTTGCAATGAGCTATAAAAGCACTAAGAGTCTATCAGCCCTTTGTTAAAGTGTTTGTGCAATAGCAATTAGGCCTACAGCTTGTTTAAGAACCCATTCTGGTTGATTTGGCCCTTGTAGAGAAAGTGTATGTTTTCTCTGATGGCAGGGTGCATGAAGAGGCTGTTGAGGGTCCACCAGATTAATACATAATCAGTGATGCTGGTTGTGGTCAGAAGTAAAACAGGATTTAAACTTTCATTCAGAGAAGGCAGATTAATGCTGCTTCTCAGACTAATGTTAAATTATTTTTAAATCTGGAATTCCATTCATTTTACATATTATAGTAACTAAATGATGACACTTATTGTAACTTTATTGTCAATATCAACGTCAACCTTTTTAATGATGCTAATATTATTTATTTCCCTGCATACCTCTGGCAAGTGTTGGGGTCAAAGTTGAAGGGGGCTGAAGAGGGGAGCGGCAGCACCAGCAGCTCCTCTGTTGCCTCATAGTTTGGGTTCGGTGCATCGTTATGGAAGCAGTTTAGTCTTTTGTTGCCTCGTAGAAGGCAGCAGTGATAGGGAAGATGCTTTATGGAGAGGTCCTCCTCACAGAAGTAATTTAATTCCACTAGAGCAAACATAAAAAACAATAACAACAGTCAGGTTGTATGAATTAATTCTTGAGTACTGGCATGAAATGTGCATGCCTGAGGCTGTAAGCTGAATGAATAGAGCACCTACAATTATGCAGAGCCACTTAAGACACACTTCACCAAAAATTACAAAAAGAAACATGGTAAGCATAAAGTCTTAAGATTAAGGTAATGAAAAATAACTTTGGACAGGTTTGTTGTCTGCCATCAGTAAGCTCCGCTGGTGATCACACCAAGGCCTGTCTGTTATGTCTGCCAGGGCTGCATATAATGCGCTAATCGACTGGAAGCACCCGAAGCCTTCAACTTTGATTCAAAAATGTGAATATCGTCTCTGCAATGTGAAGAATGTTCCCTGCTCTTCAAAAAAAGAAAAGTTGAACGCTTTATGGCACATAAGGGATCAAGCAGATAACAGTAATTATATCTTGGTATTTAGCATGAAATCATATTTGTTGCATTCTAATCAAATAGTGTTTTTCATCGAATTTACGTTGGGACTATCAAGAAGATCCTAAAATCCTGAAAATATAATCTTTGAACAAAAAATGTGGCTGTTGTGAAAACTCACTGCTTGTGTGGCACAACAGAGGGTCACTTCCCTCCCCCACGTCTGGTTCCCTTTGCAGCATTCACTAAACCAAGATTCTGCCTCATTGATAGCACTGGCCTGCATTTGTGCATTAGTGGAAAGAGAAACGAAGTCTGGGTAGCGGGCACGATGGTCTCCATGGAGACAGATGGCTTAGAGATTGTCTGAGGTCGGCAGGCCAAGAGGGAAGTTAACACCATTGTTCCACACAGGAGGATGAGAACGGGGCCCTAGTAGAACTTTGAGGGAAGAACAGGAATCATGTGACTTGATACTTGTGCAGTAGAAGGAGGTTTTATATGATACGTGTTAAATGAAAACTCAAAAGAAAGAGAGGAAAAAAGATACGCACGTTTTCTAAGTGTCGTGACTCTGTAGCCCCCTGAAAGAATAAAGTCAATTAAAACTGCAAGCAGTGTCGAAGGGCCCTCGCACCCCCCCGGTTTCCCCCCAACTGTAACGCCGTACATGCACGTCGGTGCGTGCGGCAGTCGCAGGGCTGTCAAAACTGGCATGTAGATGTCTTTGCTCCTGTGCCTTTAAGTGAACATTGTGTGATGGGGTTAATGTCTCCACTAGATGGCAAACTAAGACCACAAATGAGTCTGGGTGACTTCTCAGCACAAAGGAATGTGGGTGAAGGGTCAAAAAAGCATCAAGATTGAGCATTTTGCCTGGATGGCCGACTTCCTGTTGGACTTAGGCTATGGGTCCAAGAGGCTTTTTTGTGCGTCTTTACACGATACATGTGTTTCCCGAATTTGGTTTGTCTACGTCAATCTGAGTGGAGGGGCTTGAATTTTTAAATTTTCTAGGGGGCGCTATAAATCAATTTTTGCGTCGGCCATTTCCCCACTCCTTAAAATATCAAAGTTTTCTCCGGATCAGACATGATTGCAAGTTTTGGTGAGTTTTGGGGCATGTTTAGGCTGTCAAAAAGGCGTACAACTATAATAATAATAAAAATGATCCAGATTGAACATTTTAGCCTGGATGGCCGACTTCCTGTTGGACTTAGGGTATGGGTCCAAGAGGCTTTTTTGTGCGTCTGGACATAATACATAGGCCTTGTCGATTTCATTTTTCTATGTCAATGTGGAAGGCGGGGCTTAAACTTTGAAATCTTCCAGGGGGCGCTGTGGAGTCATCTTCTCACTTAAAAATCTCAAACTTTGTCAGTAGTCAATATGTGTGACTGTTGACGTATGTGTACAATTTGGTGAGTGTAGGAGTTTGGAAAAATGTACAAAATGGATAAAGGCATTAGGGGGCGCTATTGAGCTGTTGTGCCACGCCCAGGGGCAGTTATGGTCTCAAATTAAAGTGCGCCTGAGTGTGAACCTATGTGGGCAATTTGGTGATTCTGTGAAGATGGGAAAGTCCTCTAAACGCAGAGGGAAAAACGGAAAATTGACGCAGGAAATGCACAATAACTCACTTCCTGTTAGAGCGAAAAATTTGAAAAAAATAATTTGAGGGTTTACCCATGAGTGCTATGAGACCTGTAAATTTCACGAAGATCAGACAAAGTTTGTGGTCACATGACCTGCTGTTAGGGGGCGCTATGGAGACCCCTTGCCACATCCACCCCCAATGATGTTGAAATTGAAACGGCGTCACCAGGTGTGACATTTTACGCAGTGCATGTATAAACATCCGACAATGTATGGAGGAGTTATAAGGAGTTGTTTGTTTATACAAACAAACGACTGCCACGCCCACCTGGTATAACGTAGGAAAAATCTGTCGTCAAGTTTACATCATCAAGGTCTGAGGATGATACAATGCCAATCTGAAGTCTGTGGAGTCAAAACTGCAGGAGGAGTTCGTTAAAGTGCAAGGCCTGGAAATGGGGAAAACGGCGGAAAAAATGCACCTGTGATCCAAGATGGCCGACTTCCTGTTGGACTTAGGGTATGGGTCCAAGAGGCTTTTTTGTGCGTCTGGTCATGATATATATGAATCCTAAATTTCGTTCATGTACGTGCATGTAGAAGGCGGGGCTTCATTTTTTAATGTTCTAGGGGGCGCTGTAGAGTCATTTTGCCACTTAAAAGGTTGCGGTTATACCAAAAAATAATATTTGTGAGTCTTGATGAGTGTGTCCAATTTGGTGAGTTTTAGAGCTTGTCAGTACATGCTAAGTGGGAAAAGGCATTAGGGGGCGCTACTGAGCTGTTGGGGCAAAATATTGGGCAAATGTGATATCAGATGAAAGAGCTCATGATTTGAAACCTACGTGGCAGGTTTCATGATTCTGTGAACATCATAAAGTCCTCAAAGCGTTGTTCGAAAAATGAAAATCGGTGCACGCCACGCCGCGTGGGCGACTTCCTGTTTGGTAAAAAAATTCCACAAAATTAATTTCCCAATGATCCGATGAGAGCTGTAACATATTTAAATTTCATGCCGATCCGAGAGGATTTGTGGTCACATGACCCGACGTTAGGGGGCGCTAGCGAGTCCCCTTACCACGCTTGCGTCCAATCATATTAAATTAAATAAATTTTCACCAACTGCGACGTGTGTGCAGAATTTCATGAGTTTTCATGCATGTTCAAGCCGCCAAAAATGCGATTCATTACACGGCATAAGAACGTGAATAATAATGAATTATAATTAAAACTGCAAGCAGTGTCGAAGGGCCCTCGCACATCCACGCACGTCGGACTGTGGCGCAGTCGGAGGGCGCGCAGGTAGGTCTTCATACGCAGGAACGTCAGTGCTTGTCGCAGTCGCAGGGCATTGACAGCAGCCATGTAAAGGTCTTTGCTCCTGCTGCTTCAATGGAACATTGTGTGAAGGGGGGTTAATGTCTCCACTAGATGGCAGACCAAGACCAGAAATGAAAGGGGATAAGGTATTCATATAATGGTTAAACTTTGAAATCTTCCAGGGGGCGCTGTGGAGTCATTTTCTCACTTAAAAATCCCAAACTTTGTCAGTAGGCAATATGTGTGACTGTTGACGTATGTGTACAATTTGGTGATTCTGTGAAGACGGGAAAGTCCTTTAAACGCTGTTGGAAAAATGGTAAATTGACGCAGGAAATGCAAAATAACTCACTTCCTGTTTGAGTGAAAAATTTGAAAAAATTAATTTGGGGGTTTACCCATAAGTGCTATGAGTCCTGTAAATTTCACGAAGATCAGACAACGTTTTTGGTCACATGACCTGCTGTTAGGGGGCGCTATGGAGACCCCTTGCCACACCCACCCCCAATGATGTTGAAATTGAAACGGCGTTACCAGGTGTGACATTTTACGCAGTGCATGTATTAACATCCGACAATGTATGGAGGAGTTATAAGGAGTTGTTTGTTTATACAAACAAACAACAGCCACGCCCACCTGGTATAACGTAGGAAAAATCTGTTGTCAAGTTTACATCATCAAGGTCTGATGATGATACAATGCGAATCTTAAGTCTGTGGAGTCAAAACTGCAGGAGGAGTGCGTTAAAGTACGAGGCCTGGAAAAATGCACCTGTGGCGGAAAAAATGCACCTGTGATCCAAGATGGCCGACTTCCTGTTGGACTTAGGGTATGGGTCCAAGAGGCTTTTTTGTGCGTCTGGTCATGATATATATGATTCCTAAATTTCGTTCATGTACGTGCATGTAGAAGGCGGGGCTTCATTTTTTAATGTTCTAGGGGGCGCTGTAGAGTCATTTTGGCACTTAAAAAGTTGCGGTTATACCAAAAAATAATATTCGTGAGTCTTGACAAGTGTGTCCAATTTGGTGAGTTTTAGAGCTTGTCAGTACATGCTAAGTGGGAAAAGGCATTAGGGGGCGCTACTGAGCTGTTGGGCCAAAATATTGGGCAAATGTGGTATCAGATGAAAGAGCTCATGATTTGAAACCTACGTGGCAGGTTTCATGATTCTGTGAACATCATAAAGTCCTCAAAGCGTTGTTCGAAATTGTGAAAATCGGTGCACGCCACGCCGCGTGGTCAACTTCCTGTTTGGTAAAAAAATTCCACAAAATTAATTTCCCAATGATCCGATGAGAGCTGTAACATATTTAAATTTCATGCCGATCCGAGAGGATTTGTGGTCACATGACCCGACGTTAGGGGGCGCTAGCGAGTCCCCTTACCACGCTTGCGTCCAATCACGTTAAATTAAATAAATTTTCACCAGCTGCGACGTGTGTGCAGAATTTCATGAGTTTTCATGCATGTTCAGGCCACCAAAAATGCGCCCAAAGTGGCGGCATAAGAACGTGAAAAATAATAATAAGAATCCTGGCAATAGCAATAGGTCCCTCACTGACTTGTCAGTGCTCGGGCCCTAATAATAATAATTCCGGCAATTACAATAGGTCCCTCACTGACTTGTCAGTGCTCGGGCCCTAATAATAAGAATCCTGGCAAAAGCAATAGGTCCCTCACTGACTTGTCAGTGCTCGGGCCCTAATAATAAGAATCCTGGCAAAAGCAATAGGTCCCTCACTGACTTGTCAGTGCTCGGGCCCTAATTATCATTAAACAGCAGTTTATTTGGTGATTTCTTTTAGAAGTGCTGCTTCGTTGGTCAGGATTTCGTGGAATATGACAGGAAAGATTTGTTAGACAAATCTGAACAGCTACAGTGATAAATGTTTGAAGAGGACACATAAATCTTGGTCTTGTATGTACTTAAAATTACAGACATATTGTAGATAGGGCTGGGTGATGCGGATAAAATCAAATATCACAATATTTTTGACCAAGTACCTTGATATCGACTGCTGGTGCTTTCACAAAATATTTACAAAATGTGATTTTTGATTTTAAAAATCATCAGTAATTTGAATATATAATGACAAAGTGGGTAAAAGGCAAATAATAGAACAGCTAGAACAGTCTGATAAGTTCAGAAAATTGCATAATTTTACTGTAATGCCGCCTTTAAAACCAGTTAAAGACACTTATGCCATATCACAACATTACAGCATGCCAAACTAGCCAGTGATGACAAAGTGAGTAAAAGGCAAATAATAGAACAGCTAGAACACCAGGGAAAAAACACCTATGTCACGATATTACAATACCCAAAATCTAAGACAATATCTAGTCTCATATCATGATATCAATGTATTATTGATACGTTGCCCATCCCTAATTGTAGACCTGCGGAGTTAATTATATAACCGTTAGACCCATCAGCTGTCACTGCTACACCATGAAATCCTCATAACTACTGTCTTATTGAGACTATTAACTATTAATTTAACATTAGTTTATATTTAACCAACAAACAAATACTTTTACTTATTCTAACTAGTTAGGAGCAGTGGGCAGTCACAGTCTGGCACCGTGGGGAACTAGTCTTCATATTCAAAGCAGTGGTAGCAGATCACTGACCTCTTGAACATTGTGATATGATCACTCAAACCACTTGCCGAGGCAAGGACGTAACAGGAAAATATGTCATCAGTGCAGGACGTGGAGGTTGTTTTGGTAAAAAGCGTGACAACAGTTGAAAAAATGGAGATGATGTACACACATGGAGTAATCTGCTGGAATAGCCCGTACATGTAAATTAGCTCTTGAAACACTTTTCTTAGTTCTAGGGTCTAGACAGACATGGCATAAACAACTTCAAGATTCTCTAAAACTACAATTTCCTTTGATTTGACCCACTCTGGTGAATCTAAAAGCCATGACAATATGTATTGGTCAAATGTGACAATGGACAAATCAATGGACAACAATTTGTAGCACCTAAACAAAAGTGTAACATTTCAAATTTTTCTCTCAATTTTGTGCATTTTGGGCCACTTAAGGGAAGGGAAATTTCAGGGGAAAAGAACACATTTGGGGTGTTTTTACAGCTAATAAATGTCAAAATGGGTCAAATTTGAGCCTAACAGTATGTTAGGGTTAAGACACATATGGATGTTTTTAAGTTGGAAGTAAAAACAATTACATACACACACATGCTTAAGACAAAGGAAAAAAAGGGAACACATGCACATTTGTATTTCTATATATATGATGGTCTCCCTAATACATAATAGTCTCTAACTTGGCCCATTAAAAAGGCATGCATAAGCTAAATTCCAGTTGTAACCTTAACCTCTTGAAGTTGAGACTGCTTGCCAAAATGTCATGTGTCTTCAAATGGGTTATTGGAAACATATTGCACTTGTATGTGAATACACTCGTGCAAAAAACAAACAAAAAACTACAAAAAAACAAAACAAAAACCGCATACCTGTCACTGGGTCATTGGGCATTGCTCATAGCGGCATCTGTCATCTGGAAGGTTGAACACACACAAAAGAGAAAGTGAAAAATGTTATGCAACTCTGCACTGTTTTTTAATGCATTAACTGAAAATTAACTGAAAATTGGAATCACTTTAGTAATTATACTTATTTTTATTTAACAACTGGTAACAAACATGAGATCTTATCAGAATAAACATGTCATTAAAAGTATTTTTGGAAATGAATGTAAGAGGCTCCACAGTTGAAATAAACACACTTACAGCAGATCAAGGCTAACATAAATGGAGCCGGGCCATCACCCAAGAAGAAAACACAACAATTTCTGGCATGAACAAAAAGAAGAAGAAGGAAAAACCAACATCAACACTAACCTGTGGATGCTGAGCTCAGTACAGTTAGGACAAATGCGATGGCACAGACTAAAGCCCCAGACGAGTCCATTGCAAACTTGTTGGTATCTGTGTTGTAGGCCTGCAGTTTGTCCTGCAGAGAGAGCAGAGGCCGCCCAGGAAAACACGTTCAGCTGGGAAACTAACTGACCGACCCGTTAATTGGTCCAATACATGCCGCCGTGCTGTCTGTCCGAGAGTGAAACCCCGCAACAGGGCAAACACTTTTATGGTTGTCCTGGGGTTTAAGGGGGAGGACGAGGCAGAGACAGCAGAGAAGAAAGGAAGAAAGTTTTGCTGGCTTAGCTGAGCCAACCAGCTGTTCTTGCACATGACCACTACAATTAGCACTGAATAATTAGGCTATGGGACTAATTATACTGTAGGATTGTGACACATACTGCAGGTTATACTTACTGCCACTTCAGTAAATTACATTTGTTTATCCAATTGCATCTAATTAGGAAAATAATTACATTAGCCTTAAGACAGAAAATTACTTCTCTTGGAATAATAATTTGTGTCTGATATGTTTTTTCTAACAAAAAAGTTACCTACCATCTACTCTGTGTTCCTCATTGAACAATCCAGAATATGAATATGCAAATGTTGTTCATTTCAAAAGTTCAACAAATGAGCACAAGATGTTTCCTACCTCACTGAAAGGTGTGTGTGCACATGAGGTTTCAGGCTTCCACATCACACGTGTACGTTTTGTATTGGACAACAAACAAAAAAGAATAATCAAGATTGAAGCAGCAGAGCCTTTAGTTTCAAGTATAGGTCAAGAAAGCACTGTTAGACCCACTGGCCTGGTTAATGTTCATGTCTTTAAAATGCCACCACCCAGATTTGTGCCTTTTTAGTTTTAGCGTTTTGGTTAAAAATGTGTTGTCTCGAAACCCAAGTCAAAAAACCCCTAATGACATCATCAGGGTTATGTTTTTAAATATCTCCCCACAGAGCCACAGATGACATTAGCACTGTTGTTATTAGTAAACTGAACTTGATGTGTAAGATCCTGAGTGCACCTTTACTTGAGGAAATGTAGCTTTTGATAGATATATTTTGCCCCTGTAAAAAAGACTCAAAAGGATGAACATTCGGCCCTTTTTGAATACTTTCTAAATATCAGCAGGTATCATTACTAAGGTGAATTCTGAGATAGTTCCCTCAATATGAATTTGCTGAGTTGCTATGGATGTTGAATTTATTGTTTGCTCATCGAGAGAGATATCAAAGGCCTTAAATTCCCAGTTATCTCACGCTCATTCTGAGTCCAGGGTTATCGTGGCCTCACAGATTCCTATCTGGCAGACTGACTGTGACCTCCACACAAACTCCCCCTCCATGTTCTCCATGTGCAGCTGTAGAAGGTTGTTTAATGAGTTTCCACAGTTTGCTCGCTATGGGTCACAGCGTAAACTGGAAGAATTATCCTGCTTTTGCTATGGCCCACTGCTCTTTCCCATCATTGACAGCAGATATCAGGATGAAATATTTCTGTTGGTGGCAGTGAGTGATGGGGGTCCGGAAACTGTACAAAAGTCTTTGTCCCGGGTGGAAATTCCCTTGAGAGAGAGAGAGCAAAGAAAAGCATACAAACTCAAACAGGGATGCAATAAAATCCCTCTCATACTGTGGATAAAGAGCTCTGCAGTCTGTCATGAAAGTGAAAACTGCGACAATAAACTAACAGAATTTTCTTGCTATAATGCCAAAAAAACAGCTGAAAACTGGTCTTATAGTAAAAATATGCATGATATGTGATAAGGGGTTTACAACACTGTAGCTGCTTTCCTCACTTAGAAGAATAGAATAAGTGAAGTCAAGTTTATTTGTATTGCCCAACATCACATTCAATATCTCAATGGACTTAAGAGGTTTAGACAGCAAAAGTAGGTTGTACAGGCCTGGGCATCATTCAAAAAATCACGAATACTAGTCCCTTAAAGCGATACTGATACCAGTATTTCATTCAATACCTTTTTTTCTACCTCATTTGATACCCATCACGTGAAGAGAAGCATTCAGTTATGTAAAATGCAACAACTCCTCCCCACCCAAATGATTTTTGCATGAATACACTTTGAAAGTGGTCAGATCATTCAGATATTTAGCAAATAACTGTATTAAACTGTACAATGAAGTATTATCATCACAGACTGTATGGGCTGTAGGAGATGTGGTAGTGGGCCAATCACACGTCACATTAAATGAGTGATTGGCTACGAGCAAAACCATACAAATGGTACATTTTTTCTACATCTGAGAAAAAAGGATCAAATGCGGGTATCGTTTGACTGAAGAAGTCTTGATACTACCTGGTACTCGATTATTTCGGTTGATACTTTAAAGGTATCAAATCCCGATACCCAGATCTAATTAGAGCATAAAAAAAGAAAAAAGCACAGGAAGGAAATTTGAAAAAAATCACCCTACTACTATTATTAGTCAAATGTTCCCACTGCTATCACTATTATCACTATTTTTATATTATTGTCGTTGCTGTGATTCTCTATGTCTCTCTCTCCTCTCCCTCTTTCTCCTTTAATCCAACCAATTGAGGCAGATGGCCGCCAACCTATGTGAACAGTACCCTGAGAAAACTTCTGCCGTGATTTTAGCACTATATAAATAAAATAAATAAAACTTGACCTGACATGACTCTGGAGTTGCAAATGAAGATGTCCTGTATTCAACAGGAGAGAAAGACCCACTGCATATGAAAGTTGCTTTACCTTCCCTCTATTAGCCATCACAGGAATATATTTAAAGCTTTGTAGCATGACTGTGGCTACATTTAACATGAACACTTTGTAGCCTATTATAAAATGAATAAGTCATCTTTACCACAAGTTGACTCAGAGCCTTTTAATTTGCTTGCTCAGGTTAGCAACCGGTTTTGTGTATAACAACCCAATAACAATTTTCCACAAGCCTGTCTGTTGTCCCAACAATGACTAATATTTCTGTTTTGTTACGTGCTGCAACTACAAGTCTGCAGTGAGCCTGGATGTTCTTCATATGCATCACCTCAGAGTTTTTATGAGTTACAAAGCATTTTTCTTGTCCAGGGAGGATCTTTTGTCTCTTTCACAACTGTTTATATTAAGCTGCTTGTTCACAAACACAGAAATGAAGTGAACATATCTGCTTGGTGTCACAGCCTCAGCAGTTTATTTGAAGATTTACATGTAATTATCTTCATTATTTTCTCAGCTGTTCCAGGAACAGAGAGAGCTACATCCGGATATACAGTACTTAATGCTGAAACCTCTCAACATTTCCTCTTTACTCATTGCTTTATTCAAAGATATGCAGAGTAAACAAAACATATGCAAGTTAATCTGAAAAAAGGAAAAAAAATTCACACAGAGGAAGAGACTTCTAGTTCTTTTGTATCTCTGAATATATCTTTTTTCCTACATTTAATGCAACATATCTTTTCAAAGCTCAAAAGATATAAAAGCCTGTAAGGATTTCTTTTTAAACACAAAGGATTACATTATAGAGGTACTGCTGCTCTGTAGAATTCATTAGTCAATCTGTGACAACATCAACCTGAGGAGAAACATTCCTCTACAGACATACAGTTAAAAAAGAGGCAGGTTGTCTCTTGCTTGTCAGGGGCGTTTAAGCTCTACTTGCGCAGTTGTTTTCTGAGATTTCAAAAGTGTGAGGAAAGAGAGAGGGGTGATCATAAAGTTAACTGGCATTTGACAAATTAATTTATCTTTTTTCCTTTGCAGGAAATATATATTTTGCAGGATATTTGCCCTGAAATACCCAACTGGAACAATACAACAATCATGCTGAGCTACAAGATTAGCAACATCACTGCATCATTTGCTGTGGTAGCTCCCTAATTTGCATGTTCCTGAAAGATGGGGAAGTACCAAAAGATTGTTTGGGAACAACTGAGATCAAACTCCCCATGAACACAGTCAACTCTCCAGCCAAAATTTTGGGGATCAAACACAGGGTGAGGTGTATGAGGACTTAAAAGCAGTGTATTTAGCTGTATTAGCAAGAATATTGATGTCTGCAACATAGTGAACACACAAATGGACAGAGGAGAAAGTAGATAGTGCTGCATGAGTGGTTTAAAAGTTTCTATGGATGATTTCATACTTTTTTCCCCACTGTAAAACTGGGTTACCATTGAAGTTCATTATAACTGGTATGAATCCTAGCTGCTGGCATTAACAGAGGAACAAGCAAAAAACCTTTTGAAAGCCACTTATCAAATATATAGGCTGTGGTACTCAGCTGAGTTTTTAGCTGGACTTTAAAGTTTCAAAAGACGATGACTGGTGTCCTGCTTCTTTGAATCCGTATGTCTGAATGCACTGTGACACAGAATCACAACACCACAACCTGAGAGAAAATGAAACTTGTACCCCACTGACAATGTACTCAGACATAGTATCGTCAAAGAACAACAAAATACATGTTTCCCTGGAATAATCAAAATAGTTTTAAGCTATCAAAATATTTGTTTATTTACGTTTGACATAATCTACCCAAAAAAGTTCTGTGGAAGTCATGTAACACTGAACACACTATGACTATTGTGCTATTCTTTTTCATTTTCCATTATTAGAAAAATAGGTTCTGTCAAGAAGTGATAATGAGACTTAAAATAATGTGTATGTATGTACAAATGGGTCTTTGCATAATCTCAGGGAAACATCAGTGGGTGGTCCCAGGCAGCAGCTCTGCCTCGGAGGCAAACAGTTCCTTGTAGAGTGGAGGGAACATAGAGTGAGCGGTGAGTGGATAACGCTGACTGAACCAGCGCAGCTTCTCCATGTGCAGACTGCACAGTGAACGCAACACCTCCATCCTCTGGTGGAGCTGCAGAGAGGACACACACACATTTTAGAATTTCTAGTACAGCAAGTTATGTGTTTTAATGTGTGCACATTCATATGGATTAAAGAACGAATATGCTCACCTTTTAATTAGCTTTTAAAATTCAATCAGAGCCCTTAACAGCATTTATCTGCTCTTTACTGAGACACGTACCTTGTGCATTAGACTTTGTTGGTGGTCTCGGTGTAGGATGTGTGTGAGGCCTAACTCCACACTTCTTTGCACTCTCTGAACCCTGCCTCTGTCTTCCAGACATGGTCGATCTGCACAGAAGGATGGAATCATAAGAAAATGAAGATTTTAAACAAAATTACATTAATACTAATTACTCATGCCAGTATGATAAGCTCTTGTTCACTGTGAGGACTCAAAATATGACCATATCTATAAACAGCCACTAGGGGGCAGATAAACTGTGTGTGAATGAATGAAAACAACAAGCAAAATGTAATTAAAAATTAAAAATTAATTTATATTAGTCAAGAAATCATGTATGTTTTTGTAGAAACTCTGACTTAAAAAGCCATTTCTTCAATTTGTTAAAATTAAGAAGAATTATAAGACTTTTACAAAAAACTATCCTGGCTGATTCATTATATGGAAAAACTAAACTGAAATAGACTAGATTTGACTCTAAAGTGGATAAACTAAACTAAATTTAAGCCAGTAAAATATCATCAATTAACTATTTGTGCTAGGTGCGAATTTATAATATGAATGAAGGAACACATACACACACAAAGTACTATGAGGTGCTTGATATCAAAACATGTAGATTAGTTTAACACTAACACAGAACATTAAATGAAAAATACAAGCCACCAAATGCCAAAAAAATCCAAAACAACATCAACAACAAAAAAGAAAAAAGTTTAGAGGCCACTCCAAAGCAGGATGCTACTGTACCTGATGTAGTACAGAAACTAAAAATATGTTGCCTATTCTGTCACCTTTCCTTCACACTTTTTGATGTTGTAAAACAGAAAAGTAAAATGCAACAAGAGTGAAAGACAGGTGTGTTGATCTCACCTGCATTGATCAGCACCAGTGCACAGAAGAGAGCAATCTGCTGCTCGGTGAGCTTCAAAGCACACATGGCGTGAGCAAAGTCAAACACTGCTGCAATTAAATCACCACATGCTGCAAGAGAATACACCACAGAGCATTGATAGGTCAGAATAATTATGTACACAGATGGTTTCAGAAGTGCCTCAGTGTGGAGAGACATCCTCACCCAAAGACTTGAAGACTTCAGTTCCAGCAAATTTCCCATCAAAGAAGACGGTGTTGTTCTCTGTGTTAAAGAACCGACTCATCCTCACCAGAACCACCTCCATAGAACCTGATCGAAAAAGAAAAAGAAAAAAAGACGTATTAGTAAAAAGAAGGAAAGACGCATTTCAGAGATTTTAGATTTCGAGTGCAGCTGATGGTCTCCTCTTGTCCATGACCGTTAAACTCACCAGTCTTCAGAAGCGCAATCTGGTCGTTCTGGCTGAGCATACGGAAACCTGGGATGTGTTTCGCAAACTCGACCACAAACTGCACGGCATCAGTCAGCCGAATGGCACAGTGCTGCCACATCTCATCCACTGACTGGGAGTGACAAAATAGAAAGAAGAGAAATTCAGTGTAGTGACAAAAATATGTTGGTTGAAATATTAGAAAAGTTGTTCAAGTGCCTCCAAATTCCCAAAGTTGGCATCACTCCCTTTTCATGGCCCTTCATGTTAGGTTCGCACCCCACAATTTGTCAAAGCAACCCCAAAAGTTTTTTAATTGTAATGCCAAAACTCCTTGTACGACCCCATAATCCTAAAATCCGGTGTAGTGCCAAAAATATGTTGGTTGTAATATTAGAAAAGTTGTTCAAGTACCTCCAAATCTCCAAATTTGGCATCACTCCATCAACATTACCTTAACAAAAACTCATTGTGCAGTGGTACCCCACAAATTTGTAACAGCAACCCTCAAAATGTGCTAAATCCTTTAATCCCAGGACCACTTAATGCCAATTCTTTGTTCAAATTCAATAAAATTCAATATAGCTCCCAAAAAATGTTTATTTTTCAGAAGTTTATTTTTCAGAAGTCGTTTTGCAACATGACAATCAAATCAACCAAAAAGGGCTTTAATGGTCACCACTACTGTCCCAAACATTCAGGCTACTGCTCTTTTCTCTAATTTAGCATATGAAGTTTCTGTATGTTATATTTTTCTAAATATTTCAACAGATGCCCTGCTGGTAAAGTTTTTGCAGGGTAAAAAAACTTAATTTACTTTAAATTAAGAATAAGCTTCCTGTGTGATCAAAGAGGCAGAAGAGGAGGAGGGGGAAATGATTAAACCAGTTTTCTCAGTTTTCTGTCTAATTCATCAAACAGTAAAGTAGTCTCAGTCCCAAGCCCTCTGAAGTGCCGTGTTTTGTTTTGAGACTGCCTGAATAAAGTCACACAAATGCAAGAGGAGGCCTGAGAATAATCAGCGTAAGAGACATAAATCAGGTTACTTTGCTCTGGTAGGCTTGGATCTCCTCCCTGCTGAACAGTTTCCATCTGAGAGCCTGCAGCTCCTCAACTCTGTACTGGCAGGTCTCTCTGTGGGAACGCACAATACTGGCACACAGCTCATCTGAAAATAGATAAAGCACTCATAAATACTACGAACACACTATAATTACAAGTACATGTTGGCAAACTGTGCCGTTTGCTCACCTATATTACGCAGAGAGTGAGGATAGAGGCTATAAGGATCCTCCAGTGGGTTGTAGGGATGAATTGTCATCAAATCATGAGGCGGCTGTCTGGAGTCAAATACTGACATGAGGAATAGAGAGAATAGAGAGACAAATAAGGTATAAGAAGAGGAGGATGGGAGCGCCTTTGTAGCCAAGTGGTTACTGCACATGCCACATAATGGCAGCATCCCTGGTTCGATTCTGACGGGGGACCTATGCTGCAGGTCATTCCCCTCTCTCTCTTCCAATTTCCTGTTGGCCTCTCTGCCATCTACTATCAAAAATCAAGGCAAAAGCCCAAAAAAATATTTAAAAAAATAAAAAAAATAAGAGGAGGATGAAGGGAACTGAGCAAAATGAAGAGCGTACACATAAGTGCCTCACCTCTTACGTCAGAGTGTCCACTGTTGTCCCCCCTCCCCTGTGATCTAGATGTGGGAGAGACACCGGAGCTTCTATAGATCATGTCTGACACCTGCGACTCGCTCGGGGAGCACACCAGGTAAGGGTGAACATCAGTGGTGTAGGACAGCAGTCCAGTCTCTCCAGTGAAGGAGTAGGCTGAAGCCATGGGCTGAAGAAGCTGCGGGGAGCGGTCCTGACGGCCCTTCGTGGGGTAGGACAATACAGATTGGGGTTCTGCCTGAAGTTGCTGTTGCTGCTGCTGCTGTTGCTGCTGCTGCTGTCGGTGTCTCTCCACTTCAGCGATCAGAGAGTCCCGCTGGCGCTTGGACATCCGTCCAAATTTCACCGCTGAGGGGAACAAATATAAACCCATGAAGATAAAAAGAATGAATGTGAATGAAGAATATAGTGGGCCTGAGTGAGTGTGGCTGTGCTTGTGCCTTACCATCTCTGCTCATGCCCTGCGCTAAGCACTTCTGCAGACGGCAGTGCTGGCAGCGGTTGCGACTTGCACGGTCGATCTGACAGTTACTCTGCCTGGAGCAGGAGTACGATACAGTGGGCAGCTGGCTACGCCGGAAAAATCCCTGAAGCATGGGTACCATATGGTCAACAGAGTTTGAACAATACAGGATTTTTATAGCACATATCAATATTGATACTTGAGACTTGCAAAAATCTGATAACAGCATATTGGCCAGTAAATAAATGCATTTATTTTTTAAAGATATGAACAAAGTTATGTGATGAGTGAGACATTTTACAGTTGACAAATAAACTTGCTTTTTGGTGGACAAACTATGTGATGGCAACAGTGTTTCTAAATGAACTCAGAAATGCTCCTTTGTTACTGATAATTGATGATAAGTAATATATCTGATGCTTTCATCTCACCTTGCAGCCCTCACAAGTGATGACTCCATAATGGACTCCAGAGGATTTATCACCGCAGATCTTGCATGGGATAACTTCAATTTGGGCTAAACAAACACAGAAGTAAAAGCTGTTATGTTAACATTTTCAAATGCAGCCTTCTTTTACTTTTCACTCAGACAATAGACCAAGAGGAACAAAACAAATCTGATGCAAGAGTGGGCAGCAATGAGCTGCACAAGCTCAAAGATAGTGAATCTTCAGTATTGTAACTATTTTTTCATGCAGCAGCTAAAATGTTGAAATGACATAATCCAAGGCGACTGAATAAAAAAACATCAAAAAAAGAAAAACCCTTATCTGTTGGTATGATATCATTGTAAAGACTGATGAAATGTAGATTAATTTGTGATACGAACTTATGACCTCAGATTCCCATAGTCACACAAACACTGAACACACACAGCAAGACTGCATAATTTCAATAAAACTATATGTTGTTTGATTAATATTAAAGAATGTCTTATGTTTTCTGATTTGTAAGTCGTTTTAAGACCAAATAAAACACCAATCTTAAGCTTTATAAGAACATTTGCCAAATAAAATTATAATGACATGGGACATTCTTACCCAAAGAAATAAAGTGGAAAGCAATTCCCACCATGAGAATGTGTGTTTTATGCTGTACTTCCCCTTAAACATCTATCAACTGTTGTGTGACCAAAGGTTTTTTCCTCTCGACTACCTTTTGCCTTAATAATAATGAACAAAATAACATCAAATACGAAAAAAGTCTTCTGAGGACATGGAATATGGAGAAAGGCGGAGAATGTGAAGGTGTCAACCTCAGAGTCCTTTCAAGTGGTTGACTGAGCTTCTCTTTCGCTGTGACTGTCCCTCTTTCATGTCATGTCTTTCTTTGTGAATCCTTCTCTGTCTCGCTCATAAAGGACTCAGCTGCCAGTAATGCACTCTCTCTATTTCATCACTGCCAGTAATGGCCGTCCCCCTCTCACCTCCCCCCATGCCCCTGATCTCTACAGGCTCTCACACCCCTCAGTCTTTTGCTTAGTGGCGATTTTCTTTCTTTTTTTTCCCAGAATCAGACCTCACTTGATCTACTAAAGTAACAAAAATGTAGAAAAAATTGATGACAGGAGGGAACCGTTTTATACACCCTAAGATACACATCTCAGATAAAATGATATGGGACTGTACAACACATTTGATAAAGATCATATTATGTATCATAGTGACACTGCATGATGATGAAGCACATTCAGACAGTAGAACTTTCGGTATTGTCTTCCTTTTTCAAACGCTAAATAATCTTCCGTATATCTATTCTCATTATCTTCTCCCTTCCTTCCACTGATGGTTTTCTACTAGACGAGCTCTTACGTCTGTGAGTTGATGCTTTTATAGTATTTGCGTTTCCGTGCATAACTGTGTCAGATTTTTTCGCAAGTGTGTGTTAGTGTGTCAGTGTGTGCCCTCTTTATCTGGTGCCACAGGGATCACCTGAAAGCTCTCGAGGAGGACAAATTCACTTTTTAAATACAATGTGTGTGACAGTGTGTGCAGTACAAGCATGCATCTATAGTAAGATAAAGCAGAAATACTCACTACACAGCTGTTAAGATTGTAACTGTAACTAATGGAGCTGATTCATCTCAGGATTCGTGATAAGAATCAATAAGTGTAATACACAGATTTAACAAGTGCTGTCACTGTAAAAGACAATTGGGTGATTTGGTGAAATGAACCACAGATTTATTTATTTGCAGGCTCAAAAGCATCACATATTTTGTAAAAAAAGTTCCTGAGTTGCAACTATGATTGCAAGTCTGCTGGCAGTGCAGTATAAGTGAAGTGGTCTCATCGCTATTTCAGTTCTGATTGTCAACCTCAAACAACAGGAAATCCACCGTGACCCACAACCTTTCACTGTTCACACACACACACACACACACACACACACACACACACACACACACACACACACACACACACACAAACACACAAATACTACTCCTCGAACAACTTTCTATACTATGTCAGTCTTGAAAACTGAATCTACAATATATGACACATTAAACATACTAAAGTGACACCAGGTAACATCGTGACTCTTTTTTTGGTGCTAAACTAAAGCACCAACCACCACCTGTCAAAGATCTGCCTTTGATAACCTGTGCGTATAAAGACAACAGTAGCTGTAAGAGGAAATTAACTTCACTGGATAAACACTGAGGAATCCTTTACAATCACCAGCTTACGTGAGCTTTTTTTGTCTCACCTTGTTATCTCCAGCCACAGGCCTAGACCAATCAAAACCAACATCTTCTGATGCGTGTGTGTGTGTGTGTTTGTGTGTGATGGAGAGATAAAAATACTGAACAAACTGCCTTTACTTCTTCCATGAATGTCTTGTTCAGTGACAAAGGGGTTATTATATGTCACGAACAGAGGTTTTTTTACAAGTTAATGTACGGTGAATCTAAAAAAAAGCACTTTTTATTGCCATTTATATTGAAGCCTTAACATTGAAGCTCATTTTGTGTCATGTAGCAGGCCCAGTCAGCCGCTCAGAATGACCCAATTAATAAGGTTACTGAGTTGAAAGATAGTTTTATGGCTAATGTGCACGATGTTCAGTAATAATCAGTAAAAAAGGGATTAACTTTGCTTTTCATTATTTAGTAAAATAGCAACATATATCATTTCTGATATCTCAAACAAACCGTGAACATTTTCTGTTTCAACTGTGTGCAAATATGAAACCAGCACACACACAGCAAACAAAACTGTATTAACGTATTTATACTGAAGTGAAATAGATCTTTCCATCACCTAAACGAATGTATTATGTGCAACATGATGTTAACAAGAGGTTTGAATACAATAGATGTGCAGCGACGGAAATATTCTGGTTTGTAAGTCAAAATAAAAGAGTGCCACCTCCCACGCTTCCGCATACAAAGTATACGAAGACGCTGCTACACAGAGGTCTGATTTCACTTTTTCAATCAGTATTTAGAGTTATCAATGACTTATGCATTACCAGCTAAAAAGCACATTTTTCAGTGGAAGAAATGCTCTATGGCAGTGAAAAAAGACCAGTGAACCAACAGCTGCAGGTGTCTCACAAGTTGCTACCGAACTCTCAAAGCTTTCTAATACAAACTGAACAAGCAAAGGTGAAAACGAGTCATGAGTTTGTATCACCTTAAATATAAGGGCTGTAATGGAAATGTAATATTGAAATAAACTTTGAAACATCTGAAGGGGAAAAACAAAATACTGCAAAATGCCAGATATTGAGCTAATTATAAGACCAAAAAAAAGCAAGTAGATCTTTGGATTTAACCCTAAAAAGAGTTTATTTCAGTGCTGTCGTAACTTCTGTGTGACACTCAGGAGGGGAATGTGTGTGTGTGTGTGTGTGTGTGTGTGTGTGTGTGTGTGTGTGTGTGTGTGTGTGTGTGTGTGTGTGTGTGTGTGTGTGTGTGTGTGTGTGTGTGTGTTGTGTGTTGTGTGTTGTGTATGTCGGTGTCTGGGGGGGTAGGACGATGCAGATTGTAACCCTCAACTCATCAGTCTCTGCCCAAAGTCACCTTGTCAGCGGTCTGTTCTTTACACTGTAAACGGACAAAAAACCTCAACTTTCCTCTGACGGAAGCTCACCTTTGATACACACGCAAGCAAAAGTGCAAACAAACTTTGCATATACATCTCACATACACACACACACAAGCACACACAGATTGTTCATCAATCTGTCGGTCACAGAACGAGAGGATTACACATAATTTTGATCATATTATGTATGTACAATAGCACTACAAATTAAATGTTCTCATCACTTAAGTAATATGATTTTAAATAACTCAAATCGCAATTATTATGGTGAATAACTAATTAAACTTACTTAAACTTAAGATTTATGTTAATGTACAGTACCAGTCAAAAGTTTGAAAGAGAAAGTTTGTCCAAACTTTTGACTGGTACTGTACATCATTAAATGTGTTGAAATCTGGTGTAGACTACAATAAATTATATTGTACAGATGTCAATGTAGTATCTCGCTGAGGCAAGAAGTAAAAAAATAAAAGTATATTTTGAAAGATCAATTGAGTAATGAAAAAATCATATAATATATATATATATATTTGACCACACAATATTTGCTATTGTATCAAAATGTATGTGGGGAAAAATATGTGGAAGTATATAATCAGAACAAGATACCTAAATAACAACATAATAAATGTAATAATGGTACACGGAATGCTATTCTTGTGCATTTGCATTAAAAAATATAATGAATTAAAAAACATTTGCTATAAATATTATTCTGCTATGTACTTTGTACTGTACATTACCATAAATATTTTACTATATATTATATCCCAACCAAATTTTGATTCATTGGTCCTGCCATGCAAACTTGATTTTAAAAAACTTTGTCCTACTGGCACAAAATGAAAATGTATCAGTCTGAATGAGAGGATAATATGATTTATGACTGTGATTAAAACACTTTAAACACTTTAAAGATCTTTAACTAAACTAAAACAGAGATTTAAAAAAAGAAAAAGAAAATAGCATTTGTCATCAGATAAAAGTAACGGCCAGTAATGACAAGCTGGTGTGTAAGTGAAGTATTTCACACCACTCAAGTATAAAATATTTGATGAATTAAAATTTCTCGTTATATATGTTTCACTGTAAGTTTACAAGTGTAAATGTCTTTATGTTTTAAAATTCAAACTGTGGTTGTTTGATAGCTGTGAGAACTCCTTCACTACTGAGTTTCTACTTCATTCATTATTTTACAACAACAAAGTGGGAAAAAACTAGATACAAAACCTTGTCTGACGAAAAGAGACGTGATCAAAGCCAATCTGAATGACAATTAGCATCTGATTTACCATATTTTACTTTGAAGTGAAGGTTGAATTTGGGGGTGTTTGACAGGAGTAATGTTTTGACAGTCACAAAGGGTATGAATCAGCTCAACTGTTGTATTACATTTACCATATTTTTAGGGGGGAATGTGTCACCTGCGATTTCGTACCCTTTGATCTAAAGCCAACCGCTTTGCTGCTTTGGAAGTGCTGCGCAGGCTTCTGCACACAGAGGAACAAGGAAATCCTTTCTGATAAAGAAACTGAATAAGAATCTACACAGGAATCCCCCGAACACAACAACAAAACCATACGAAATGTGTATGAACATGTGTAAATTCTGACTGGGAGTGTGTATTGTTAGACAATTCGTTAATTTTTCCCCTCCCCGCTGTAGTAAAGACACAATTATTAAGTTATTAACCCTCCTCTCACAGTATCCACACACAGCTGCAGGGCTGAGATATGCTGCATCTAGGCGCCATCTAAAAAGCAGCTGCAGGTATGTGTGTGTGTGTGTGTGTGTGTGTGTGTGTGTGTGTGTGTGTGTGTGTGTGTGTGTGTGTGTGTGTGTGTGTGTGTGTGTGTGTGTGTGTGTTTGTTTTGAAAAAGAGGGAATGTGTAAGCAACTTGCAACATTAATTGTTTCTCTAAAGTTGTCTCTCTGCCTCTTCCTCTCACCATATCATGATCACAATATTATCAGAATTTCCTCTGCATCCTGTCTACTGTATGTATGAGGAGTCAGTCCATTCAAACTGATGCACCGCAGTCGTGAAGCATCCTGTTTTCCTTTCTCTTACGTTTTGACGTTAGTTTGTGTTTGGTGTTCTATGGACATTTTTGCAAAAGGGTATTAAACATCAAGTGTTTCAGAACAAGCTTCATATCCAATGATTGCTAATGAAGGACACAGGACGACTTCAAACAATAGGTATTGTGCAGATTAACTAAAAATATATGCAGCTTCTTTAAAAAAAAAGTCTAAAAAGTTACATTTACAACTAATTGTACTCTAATTCTCACCCCTCTAGAATCAGCTCTGCTTCCTTGCCGTGGTGTGTGTATAAGTGGGAGTGGGAGAGAAGGTAGAAATATTTGAGACATGATTCAAATCTCAAATTCATCAAACAGATCTCAAAATTGAGTCATATTACCAAACCCTAAAACTGAAACATACATCTATGTGAACGTAGACAACAGTCATCCAATCAAGCACTCTGGAGACTCCACTGCAATTACATTTCAAAACAAATAAAAAACATCTACCTTTGTAGAGGGAAATTTAAACTTTACGTAGCTACCTCTCACATGTGCTTGGTGGAAATATGTTTTTGAAAATCTGTTCGGCTGATTAAAGCTCAAACATTACGTAAAATGTTGAAATCGTAAAAATAAGTTTGACATAAGTGAATGCAGAGCTTGTTCGAGACAGTTAAAAATGGGAACCTTTACAAAAACGCAGCTGGATAAACTTCAACAAATTTGATGTGGGTTCACATGAAGATTAAGTTATTTCAAGGATTTAATAAAAGCTTTGATAAAAAAGAAATACAGCTAATTAGAACCTACATTTGATATTAAACATCTTGACAACGATATTGTGTGCAGTATCAGAAGCACCAGGTCGCAGTCATATCACTTTTACAATAGTAAAATCAGAATAGTATGAAGAGTAGCACTGACCAAAACTGAGGTGATTGATCAAATTGATAAAATATCTGATTGTACTGCCCACACACACATACACACCAACCAAAGAACTTCATCCCTACCTCGCATCATCCTCACTCCTCCACTCGTCTCAGATGTTTGTCCCACTTTCACAAACTCACTTATGCTCTAACTTTAGTCTTTCTTTTTTCACTGTTTTACGCACCACCTATTCTTGTAACCCTCCGTTTTTTTGATCGTCCCTTAGCAAGCCGGTCTGGTGTTCACTGCAGCTTCAGCACACATATTCAGACTTTTGCGTCAGTCAATGCCTCACCTTCCTTGTTAGTGTGCGTGCATGTGTATAGGTGTGTTTGTGAGAGTGAGTGAGAGAGAGAGAGAGAGAGAGAGAGAGAGAGAGAGAGAGAGAGAGAGAGAGAGAGAGAGAAGAGAGAGAGAGAGAGAGAGAGAGAGAGAGAGAGAGAGAGAGAGAGAGAGAGAGAGAGAGAGAGAGAGAGAGAGAGAGAGAGACAAAGACAGGGGGGCTGTCCCCTGGTCTTTTTTTCTCAAGGTACTTTTTCCTTAAACCTTTGTTGTTATCCGTCACCCCCTCACTCTATACCACACGTCTTAAAAAAAGAATAACTTTATGGTGTCTGGCAGCTTTAAGACTCCCTGTCAGCAGGAATAACTGGGGAGGCAGAAAAAGTTACAGAATATTTTCAGTACAGTAAGATTTGATTTCTTCGGTCCTGAAAACCCACAGTTCAGTTTGGATTTTCTAAGCTGTCCTGTTGATGTTTCTGTTGCACACAGGTGTTTCTTTGTAAAAAAAAAAAATACATATAATCAATTAAAGAATCATTTCTTTCTTCTCGCAACATCTTTCAATCTTTCTATGTTTGACTCTTATGCTTTTTATACTTTAGTTTGCAGATATTCTGTGAGGCATTGAGATTTTTTTACTTGAGTAAAAATAGCACACTATGGCCACACAATTAAAATATTCTCTAAAGTCCTATGATATGTGAAAGTATTAGGAGCAAAATGGTCTTACAGCATAAGTAAAAGAGTGTTAGTGTTCTATTATAAAGGGTGTCCACAAAGTCTCTTTACAATTTAAAAAAAATCCTTACAAAAGAAATTGATGAGATATGTTAATCAGATTTGTCCGTCTCGATGTGCTTCGTGCAACTAATGGTGCCCATATAGAGGTGTATTAAATGATTACATTACCACAGATTTGTCTATTCATTTGCGTTTGTAATACATTTGTTAACTTGTAAAGAGACTTTATGGACCCCCTGTATTACTGATGAATTTAGGTGTAAGCAGCATTTTATTAATAAAGCTGGTTGATGTTGAGCTCTACATACTGCTGTGTACTTTAGTCTCTATCAATCCATCACATTTCAAAAACTGGTCATAATTTATGTTTTTAAAATCTAGAAAACTAGTAACTATATATGGAGTAAAAAATACACTATTTGCTTCTTTAATGCATAAAATGTTAATACGAAGTGTAGCACAGGGACACTAAATGTATTTTACTTAAGTAAATTGACTTAGTTACAATCTACCACTGTGTTCCTCAGTTCTCTCATCTCTATGTCTATCATCCCTCCATCTATAACACCTGACTGATGCACAGAAGAACACTAGACCTCCATGGCTCCGTATCCTGCCCTGCTTTCTTTTTACTTAAC